>NW_027332420.1:2257817-2285390 GCF_000442705.2 Elaeis guineensis
TAAATCTATATAGTACAGGAACAATCATCAACTAAAGTTAAAAACTAAGATGCATCAAAATGAGATTGAATACTATAAGGACCCGAATATCAATATAGATTAATTCAAAAGAGCAACAGATGAAATTGAACTTAAAGGAAAAAACAACCTTGTGTTATTTAGCATAGGGCAAATCTAACACAAACATTTATTTGAAAAAAAAATATCATAGTTTTGGATAAATGAAATAGTCGAGATAAAGATGAATGACCTAAACAATGATGCCAAAATTTGAAGGCCAAAGAAAAAAATCGAAAGGATAGCAATAGAACCAAAATCAAATTGAAGAATATAGGGGCCTCCTTACTCTTTCCAGACCAATCTCCATCTTCATTGATAAATCCTGCAAATATATTTGTTAGTGTAGAAAATAATGGTACAAAAGTGAGCTTACTAATGATAAGAACATTATATTGAAATGATGAATGTAAAGGATATCATTTATTTTATAAAAAAAAGATATTGTTTATATACAAAGAATAATTACGGGTTGCTGTTCTATGTGTATAATATTGGCTTTTTTGCCATCAAAGAGGACTATCTTTTTAGGATAATTTAAGATAGAAACAAAGGTTAGAAGGGAGGAATTGGATATTATATGATCAATGGCTCTATATCAATCGTCAATATTTTAGAAAGGATAGAGAAACAAGCTAGAAGCATATCTACAATATTGGCCATTAGTGTTGGAGTGCCTGAAGAGATCAAAGTGAGTAGCATTGCATATTGGTGAGGTGCAAAGGCTGGAGCAATGATAGTGAAGCATCATGAGAGCCGTTTTCATCAACTTGTGTAAGAATAGAAAAAACAATGGTATTTGCAGTATAGGAGGAAGAGTGAGATTAGTTTTCTACATGAGAGTTTGAGGCAGCCTTTTTTGTCCATTCTTTGATTTGTAATGATTCTCATTATATGATTTTCTCACTTACAGTAGTAGCAGGTAAGAGACTTAGAAGGATGAGCACTTTTTTTGGAGTTTTAAAAGTAGCTAGGATCATGGTTTCCATAGGAGTTTTAGAAGTTGGATAAAGAGAGCGGTGCTATTATTCTTACAAAGTAAAAGAAGACTATATGCTTTATTCACTAAAGGGAGTGGTCAATAAGCAAGATTTGGCTGCAAAGAGAAAAATATATGATTCGATGAGTCCCATTAGAAATTGGCATCAACTGTTTGCAAAGCTCAAATGGGGACATAGATCAAGATGCATGACACATGCAAGAATCAATCTTTGACAAGTCAACAAGCTTGTCCCAAAGAGATTTGATCTTCCCATAATAAATCACAATAGAGGAGTTGCCTTGTTCAACTATTGCGATATAATGCATCAATTGAAAGATTCTTGGTCCCCTATTATATGATAATTGCTCTTTTAAATCTCTCCATATTTATAGGCCATCGAATAATGAAGAACTATCAGTTCAAAGACTATACAAACTTTGGCATGAATGGAGAAACAATCTGAGAAATAAAAATATAATTATGGTGGTAGATTCCTTAATAGCAATGAGTTGTTGGTGTATTTGGAAAGAAAAGAATAAACAAATCTTTCAATTTGAAGCCCATGCATGTCTGACGATGCTCAAGAAGATGGTCTCTCTCTTCATTAAGTGGACGTTGACTTCACAATGCTATTCCTTTGTCATGCTCGCAAATGATCTCCATCATCGACTTGTAATATAGGCCATTGAGGAGCTTCTATAAGTAAAGGACTCCAAATGCTTTACTTCAGCTTAATACTGTAGCCCACAATAACTTACACCACATAGAGGCTAGTGGGGTTAGGAATTCAAAGTAATAAAATCAGGAGGCTATTATCTAATAGAGGTATAGTTAAAAAGGCCTACGCATCATTATAGTAGTTCATGGGTTTAAAGTAATGTGACATAGCTTTCTGGATGTTAGCTTGGTGTGATTCAAATAACATCGTTACTGATGTGATGGGGGCATTCATTTTAGGGCTTCACATAGATTTTTATAGTGGATAATAAGATCGTGAGGGTGCAATGTTGTATTCTGACTTTGCACTTGTACTACCTAGTTATTTTAGTATAGCAATGGAGAAGCATCTTACTTCCTCTGTATTCTTAAAAAAAAATAATGAAAAACACTATGATATTTTTATGGGGAGCACATTTAGGATCTATGAAATAACCATGTCATTGACATGACCCATGAGGGATAAATAGGAGAGGTGGTTGGTGGTTGCAAAAGAGACCCATCTATAAATCCTAATTTATTTTTTGCATATAAGGCTATTTTTATGGCACAGGATCATCATGATTATTATCATCAATCAAGGGTTTGAAAATAAGGATAGCACCTAGGTTGTCGAAGGGGTGGATTGTGTAGGATGATAGCAAACTTGGATCAATGAGAGGGGCGGAGGCATAATCTTCTGAGGTAGTAGAAGATACAGAACTTTCTACTATGTAGTGGAGGATAAAGATTAACCAAGTAAGAGATGTATTGTTGTAAAAAAATGAGAAGTTTGATGAAACTAGGTAGGAGCAAAAAAAAATTATGGATGTAGACATAGGGCTGCAAATAGGGGGGTTGCATCACACCCTGGACCCAGCACCTGATTCGGATACATAATAGCCACACACTCTTTAAAGCAAGATCCTAAAGAATATGCAAGGCCTTATAATTTATTACAATCTCAAACTTCTATGAACACTATTCATAGATATTTTCAAATATCAAATCTTATACAGTTTAGAAAACTCGATCGTTCCGACTATTATTGATGATACTCTATCTAATATTCCTTTCGAATCGAGATTCTGATCTTAGCCAAGTACAAACATCTTATAACTTAAAAAAAAAAGAGAAATAGAGAGGAGTGAGCTTTACAGTCCTGTAAGATCTTCACATATCCACACCAATATTCACTACAACAAAAAAGAGTATTTGTGATGCAAAAAAATATCGTAAATACTAAATTTCCATCATAAATACTTATTTGCAATATAAATTTTATCGCTAATATTTAGTTGCTAAAAATGGGATCATAGATAATTTTTTCAATGAAAAAAATTTTCATGCTAATAATACATTTTTTACGATGAAAAATTTGCATCATAAAAAATTTTATTTTTTAAAATTATTTATGATGAAAAAATATTCATTGCAAATAGATAACTTTTATCATAAATAAAATTATTTATTATAGAACATTTCATCATAAATAATTTAATAAAAAATTTAATATTTTAAAAAATAAAATAAATTAATTTTTTATGAAAAAAATCATGTCATAAATATTTTTATCATAAAAAAATTATTTATGATGAAAAGTTTTCATCATAAATAACTTTAAAAAATATTTTTATATTTAAAAATAAATTATTTGTGACAAAAATCATACATCAAAATGATGTTATTTGCGATGGATATTCCATCACAAATAATTTTATCGCTAATTAAAATATAATATTTTTTTAAAAAAATAATTTATAAGTATATATTCTTTAATTTATATTTTGAATATTTTATATTTATAATCTATAAAATTGGAATAAAAATTTACATAATAAATGTATAAATAAATTTGATTATTTTATTATATTAAAATATAATTATAAAAAAATAAATTAAATAATTATAAGAGATCTAAAATAAAAATAAAAAAATACAAAAATAAGCTACTGGCCATCAATCATCAACATCTGGAGAAAGAGAACGGTGGAGCATGATGGACCGATCTGCTGCTGCCTCATCAGCTTCATCATCTCTCTATCTGTACCATCTACTCCATCATCTACATCTAGAATGACTGGTAGGAATCAACATATACAGCCAACACATCAGCTCGCTGTCGATCCTCAGTAGTCTGTCTATATATCTCCACTAGTCGGGCATCGCAGGCAATATGGACATCATCTTAGATGAGCATGAGGATGGGAAGCTCTAATCTCATATCCTAACTCCTAAAATAATAGGATCTCATACCAAGTATCTGATCACAGATCTCCTCATCTATGGATGCGGTCGAGCCCTCAGAGATAGGGTGGGATCTCATCTCTATTATACGATTCTGAAAATTAAAGTTATAACTATTCTAAATTTATATTAAAAATTAAAATATTAATAAAAAATAATTAAAAAAATTTATGTAAAGCTCCTTGCTCTCTGTCATCCACTCTCCCGACCGTTATTGATGGGTCCGCTAGTAGATCTCGATCCTACTAGAAAACTTACCACTCTCTACATCTCTCTATAATTTAAAAATAATTATTTAAAAATTTTTAAATAGTTAAAGAGTTAGAATATGCTAAATAGAAATTACTTACTATCTGCTCTATATGGCGAGCTAACGGTCTCGAACCCCCATAGTGTGAGACGGTCTGTCTCATCCGATTGGTGGTATTTCGGACATATCAATCCTGTACAGTTAATAGTCAAATTAGTAAGTAACTAACTAAATTTAAGAATAAATAATTTAATTATTAAACTTAAAAAAAATTGGATACTTAACCTGATATGTCGGATCCTTATACCTGTGGCATATGACAGCTTAGTCCTCGATACTGATGCCATCATATGGCCACTGTTGTGCTACCTCCACCTCCTAGTCCTGCACTATAGCATACAAGTGGCGATGAATGCGATGGTGGTAATCCTTAAAATGCGAGCATAAATGATCATCCATAGCTCGCTGCACATAATTGTGCTCAAAATCAATAATATCAAATATAACCTATCAATAACAAATATTATAAGAATATAGTGCTAATTAAATATTTTATTAAATATTATTTTATCTATAAGTAGCTATAGAAGACCTTCCTCTGAGCCAATGTAACATGATGCCATCGAAGAGCATCATAGGAACATAGCTACGGCATATGATGCTCAGCTCAGTCCGTCATGGCTTGCACCATCTCTTAATGAGCATGATGAAGCCGGATGAAATCTTGATATGGAGATGCTATCTCTCATGCTCATGTCTCCAACACTCCTAGGTGAGGTTCTTCGACGGACTTGACTCTCATCTCACCATCTGCACCGAATGGCCTGAAACAATAATGAATAAATCATTAGTATGATAGGTATCTATAAACCTAATAGATATAATTAAAATTAAATTTTATTATATAAAAAATATTAAAATACCATCATACCCACCTCTGCAGCACCCTCTGGTGGCTCCGATGGTGCGACAATGAAAATGGGGGAAGGCTCATCCTCATGGGGATGTTGGAAACTCGGACGTGGTCGTCCCCCTCCTGGTTCCATACCTGCAATGCTTAAACCATGTATATAACTAGCTTGATATATAAATAAATATAATAATAAAAATAATAGTGAAATATAAATGCTAATGAATAGAATTATATTGCATACCATTATTGCAAGAAAAGACTCAACAAAGAATATAGATTTACTCATCAATATCCATATCCTCCTTGATTTGTAGATCTTCCTCTGAATCATAATAATCGACAAATATATTATCTTCTATCTCATCATCATTTATGAATCGATTGTCGTCCTCTGAATCATCAAGATTAAATACAAATCAGCTTCAACTTTGGAGGACAGTAGATTAGCCCTATTCAAAGGAGTTGTCATAAGTTCTTCATCAATAAGAAACTCAGTCAATATTTTTTTTTCCACTTGAAAAACTTTCTCTTCATGTAGATCAAAATTTTCATCCATCTCTAGTTGGGTTGGTATGTCATATATGTCTCTAGGTATTATTCTTTGTACGACATGCTAATCACCTCGATACTATTAGGTATGTATCCTAGAAGATAATTGTTGGCTGACACATTTTATAATTTTAGAGTTTAATCTTATACTTGTAATATTTTTATTATCAATAAAAAAAATTTTATTTTAATTATATTTATGTGTCCATGATTTTTTCTAGAAATTAACAAAGATGATTTTTGTATATTCTTAAGGTATTGAGAATTTGAGACATACATTAATTAGTGGTTAGTTTCTAAATGCTTCCGATCAAAGGTCATCACGGAGGATAGTGATTAACCCATTCGAGATCGATGCACGATTCACTTTTCTTGTGGGTAGATGAGTCTCGGATCTGTAGTATAGGGACACTGGGGTGAGGGTGTGGGTGATTGTTAGAGAATAATTTATACTAAGCATGATCAATATAAAAAATTACCTAGATGTCTACTCACTTGTCAGTGGTCTTCTCAATGCTACAGTGATGTGAGTGGTCTTTTGACTTGCAGTATCATCGATGATTCACAGTAAGGCTACTGAGTTTGACTGTATATTTTTTTGATCTCTAGCCATTTAGATCCTTACTGTGTATGTTGGCTACAGTAGATTCAAGTTCACTGTTTAGAGTAGGATACATCTAGATGAAATTATCGATCTTGGTAGAAAAGAAAAAGTCCTATGTGATTCGTGAGACTAAGTTCAGAAAGTCTTTGGCCAAAGTAAATATGAATACTGAAAAAGATTTTCATAGGATTCACAAATGAACTTGAGTCGAGCCAATCTAGCATATGATTGACGATAGGACCTGATGAATTCTCTATGACCTCCGTCAAGTCGGGACTCATGATAGAAGGACTGAATCATATGATAATTGCACCTAGAAGTTCACACTTTCATTCTACTGAGTTGTCACTATATATTACTAGGTGTCATTGGTAGATTGTGAGACTCAGCAGGGGTCATCTTGATGATCGATGACCCTCAAAAGATAGAGTTAGAATTATTCTAACCCATCAAAAGAGTTTCGATGATATTGTGATAGAAATTATAATATATCTTACTACTAGATAGAATGAAACCTATGGAGTCATATATTAAGGATTTAATCTTGAATTAATCAATTGGTTTATGAAGTTCTAATTGGGTTAGAATTTATTGAAATCTATTAGATTTAAAAGAACCAAACTAGCATATGGTTAAACCTAATTCTTCTCAAGACTTTGATTGGATCAAGTCCATTGCATTGAATCTAACCTAAATCTATTAGGATTTAGCTGAGCACCTAATTATGAGCCCAAAAAGATTAGATCATATCAATGAGTTGACAATCTAATCTCCTTTTTATCTCTTTGATTTTTTCTCCTGAAGTGGAGAATTGATGGAAAGAAGAGATGGCACCATCCTCCCTTTTTGGAAGGCCAAGGGGCGCCAACCCCTTGGAATGGTATAAGGAAGAGAGAGGGGCCCACCCCCTCCTCTTGGTTTGGCTTGGAAGGAGAGAGAGAGAGAAGCCATGCCCCCTCTTTTGCATGAAAAAATCCTAGATGGGGCACCAAGGGTTGGCATTCTTGATAAGGGGCGCCCAATCAATCTGCTTATTTTGACTGGGATGCACCATCTGCTTGTCAAAGAGGTTAATATTTTATCAATTAAGTCTGATTTTAATAGAAAATAAATAGATTAAAAAGGTTAAAATCCATATGAGATAAATATTAGCCTTTTTGGTTCATTGGTTCTTGATTTGGATCAAAGAAATATCTATATAAAGAGATAGTCTCTTAGGGTTTCAAAAAAAATTGAATTTTGTGAATTTAAAACTCTTCCTCTCTCTTCTTCATGCCTCATCCTCTCCTCTTTTCTCTTTTCCATGCCCAAGGGTTGGATGTTCATCTTCCACACGTCAAGAGTAGAGAAGGGTCTCTTCTATAGGAAGGAACAAAGAGAAGAAGGCTGTAGTTTAAGGATTGAAATTGCAGTCAAGATCAATTACTGATCAAGGTTCAAAGAGACAAAGATCCTACTTGAAGAAGAAGGATCCACCATGAGAAGAAGGATTCAAAGTTGATCCCGATGGATACTTATAGAGGTCAGACATGTGTGCGGCTCAAGGACCTTCGAATATGAGATCATTGGAAGCGGTGTATTTCTATCCATACAAAAGTATTAAGATTTGATCTCATCTTTGATATTATTTTTAGATTATATGCATATCTTTATTTCTAGTCTTGGATAGGATTAGATGAGATCTAATGCATGTGGGGTTAAAGAGTTTAAGCCAATTCATTTTCGTTGCTCTTGAAAAAGATTTTTGAAATCTATGTATGCATACTACCTAATTTTCTAACAGTAATATCAGAGCCACTGATTTTTTAAATATATATATAATCTAATTTTTATCTTAGATTTGAAAATTTTGTTGATTTAAAATTGATCTTGTGCTGGTATAAGGTTGTCCTGGTAGGATTTACCTCCTATATTGAAAAAATTATCCTAGCACAAGATTGATCGATTTTAAAAATTATTTTTAAAATAATTAAATCAATTTTTTAGATCTAAAAATTGACATATGTGATATGTCTTATTTGATATTTAGATATAAAATTAGAATGATTAAATATTCACATCAAACTGGTATAATATTATCCTGGTCTAGGGTTTAATCCCTATATTGAAAAGGTTGTCTTAATTTGATGTGAATCAATTTTTAAAAAAATAATTTTAAAATATTTTAATCATTATTTTAGATCTAATTATATATATTTGATATATGTATTTTTAGTTTAGATCTGAAACTACATATATATGATATATGATATTAGGTTTAGATCTGAAATTATTTCAAGATCATAAGCCACTAATGCATGCAATGAAACATAATCTAAAAAATTATTTTTTAATTTGAAAATTATATTATTACATGTGGGTATGGGTTAAATAAATTAGGTCTAGTGATCAAACTACAATTAGGATCAAATTGATTAGATCAGGTTAGAACCCGTTATTGATTTTGAGCAGTTGATTGAACCTAATTAATGGTTAATTAGGATTAGATCAAAGGGGCTCAAAGTCGAGTTTAGTTGTAGTTGGTCGCATCAATTCTTATTTTGATGTGAGTTGATTGACTCAAGTTCAAATTTGGCTCAGTGGTTCGGATCTATTTCAATAGGTTAACCTGATTGATTCTAATCGACCAATTTGGTGTCTAAGGTAAGTATCTAGATGGTGGTTATTTAATTGATTATGTTATCTGATCTGGTTAATTTGATTGATATCTAAAGAAAGCAACGGAGGGACCTCCACTCATCTTAACTTATCTAACTATCTTAGGAGATATAGTTTCATACTAGGTTACTTGTTGACTCGAGTTCACTCATGCCGGCAAGACTGGTTAGATATGTAGATGTACTGATTTGAATTTGATCAGTTGGATATTATATCTGCTGATTTAGAAGAGATTTAAACTCTAATCTCCTCACTAAATATTAAGTTTAGAGGTCTTCCATCGTTATAGAGATGCGTGTACCTTCCTAGTGTTGATCGTTCTCGGCTGGTTACAACGGTTCGATTGCATCGAGAAGATATGACCACTCTATTGGTAATTAATGTCCCTAGATAGAGATGGGTTTGGACTCAATAACTGTTAGGTGAGGATCCCAATGATGACTTTACGTCTGCTGGTGAATGATAGATCTAACTTAACTAAGAAATATATCAATAACTGTTAGGTGAGGCCACAGGACTTAGAGACCAAGCCTACTGCATCTTGCATAGTAAAGCAATGGATAAAGTGTTATCCACTCATTGGTTTGTGCTCCTCAATAACTGTTAGATGAGGTATATATAGATTAATAGGACTGCAGTACCCACTTGAAATCGATCATGTATAGGTTTCTGTTTCTCCATCCAAAGAGTATGGGAGATTCAAAAAAATAGTGAGAGTCTAATTTATTTTTAAAGTTTCTAAAATAAATATTTTTATAAGTACAAACATCTAGTTAGAAACTATTCTCTCTACAGATAATCATATCGAGTTTCAATCTCTTAGCTCATATCCTTGATACTAATAGGTTGATCGATACTAACTATAAAGACTGACTCCAAAATTTGAGAATCATTCTTAGTTTCAAAAACTTATCTATGTTCTTGATCAAGATGTGCCTGTATTACCAGCTCATCCATCCCCTGATCAATTAGCCACACTTGAGAAGTGGATGGATGAATATAACAAAGTAAAGTGTTATATTTTAGCATCTACGTCCAATGATCTTCAGCGGTAGCATGAAAACATAAGGACTACCAAAGAGATACTGACTCACCTATAAGAATTGTACGATGAACAAAGTTGCATAGCTCACTTTGAGATCTCTTGGAGATTATTAAGAGCGAAAATATGTGATGGGCAGTCTGTCAGTGATCATTGTTTGACAATGATCAAAGACATCGAGGAAATTCAAAAGCTTGGCATGAATATGGACAAAGAATTACAGGTGGATTTGATCCTCCAATCTCTTCCTGATTCGTATGGACAGTTCATCATGAACTACCATATGAATAAAATTGATAGCATTTTGTCCGAGTTACTAAACATGTTGGTAACAGCAGAGGACACCTTGAAGAGCTCAAGGAGTATAGTTCTGACTGTGGAGTGGGCTTTCTCTAAGAGAAAGTCTTCTTTCAAGAAGTAGAAGAAGCCTGCGAATAAACAAAAGAACGAGGCCAAGCCCAAGAAGCAGGTTTCAAAGAAGATCGATGACAAAAAAAAAGTATTTTTATGGCAACATCGAAGGTCACTAGAGAAGAAACTGTCCGACCTACTTGGCGACTGTCAAAAGCAGGAAGAAGGATAGGTCTTCTGAAGGTACGTCAGATAGGCTCATTATTGAAACTAATCTAACAGTTTTCTCTTCTTCTAGTTGAGTTCTAGATTCTGGTTCAAGTGCTCATTTGTGTACTTCTATGTAGGGTCTTGAAGAAGAGAGAGAGCTAAGGGAAGGCAAGATCACTCTTCAAGTCGGCAATGGAACAAGGGTTGCTGCTGTGGCTGTCGAGACTTATCCTCTGTGATTATCATTAGGAGTTAGTTTAATTTTGAAAGACTACTATTATGTACCTGTAGCTAGTAAAAATTTGATTTTCATATCTGTGCTGGTACAGGATAATTATAATTTTTATTTCAATAAAGATATGTGTTTAATTTATTTTAAAAATAAAGTTGTTGCACGTGCTTTCTTGATTGATAGTCTTTATCATTTGCATATGGATGTGAGTGTTAATATTAACAAGCAAACTGTGAGTGCCATAGGATCTAAGAGACTTGCAGATAATATTAGCTAAAAATATCGACAGTACTTTAGGCTAGGCCATATAGGAGAGGACAGATGCAACAAACTGGAGAAAGATGGTCTTCTCGGACTATTGACTTTCGAGTCTTATCCAGTTTGTGAATCATATCTTCAAGAAAAAATGACTAAGCTATCCTTTATGGGATAAGGAGAAAGGGCCACTGAGATATTAGCTTTGGTACACACTGATATGTGAGGTCCATTCGATATACAAGCCAGGGGTGCTATGTCTACTTTATAACTTTTTTTGATGATTATTTATAGTATGGGTTTGTGTATTTGATGCATCGTAAGTCTGAAGCCATTGAAAAATTCATAGAGTTCAGACATGAAGTAGAAAAATAGATCGAAAAATTCATAAAAGATTCTTCAATTAGATCAAGGAGGAAAATACCTTAGTGGAGAATTTTGAGCCTATCTTAAGAATAATGCATAGTCTCATAATGGACACCTCCAGAGATATCTCAGCTCAATGGGATATCCGAAAGGAGGAATCGGATCCTATTAGATATGGTCCGATCTATGATGAGCTTCACAGATCTTCCTATCTTTCTCTGGAGATATGCATTACCTTTTATGATTCATCTTTTAAATCTGATTCCCTCTAAATTCGTTCCTGCAACACCATATGAGTTATGGCATAGTAAGAAACCAACTCTTGGGTACCTCAAGGTTTGGAGATGTCCGACCCATGTCAAGCAATAGCAGACGGACAAGTTAGAGGCTAGGTCCTTTAGGACTCGCTTTATATATAGGATATCCTAAGAAAATCATAGGATACTATTTCTATCTTCTTGAGAATTATAATGTAATTATGAGCCATCATACCATCTTCTTAGAAAAAGAGTTTATCCAAGATGGAGGTAGTGGGAGGAAGATTGAGTTCAAAGAGAAAGTCTCTGAAGAGCATCGAGTCCAAGAACCTGAACTCAACAATGAGCTAGTAGATGTGATACCTCCTCCACCTTGTAAATCAAATAGGATCTCCCATCCTCCTGAAAGATACTTAGGTATTCTTACAGAGGATTTAGAAGAAGTATTCCTTGTGAGAGATAGGGACATTAGGAATGATCCCAAGACCTATGATGAGGCAATATTAGATATAGACTCCAAGAAATAGATGAAAGCGATGAAGTCAGAAATTGACTCCATGTATTCTAACCAGATTTGATCCTTAGTAGATTCACCTGAAGATATTGTACCTATTGAATGTAAATAGACTTATAAAAAAAAAATTAGGTTGGATGGTAAGGTAGAGATCTATAAGGCAAGGCTAGTCGTGAAAGGTTATAGTCAATGCGAAGGTATTGACTATCATAAAATCTTTTCATCTGTGATCATGCTAAAATCCATCCATACTCTGCTTGCGATAGTAACTTTTCATGGTTATGAAATTTGATAGATGGATGTGAAAACTGTCTTCCTAAATGGATATCTTGAGAAAAATATCTATATGGAGCAACCTTTGAATTTCACATCCAATGATCGTGATCACGAGATCTGCAAGCTACAAAGATCCATATATAGACTTAAGCAAGCATCTCGGAGTTGGAACACTCACTTTAATGATGTGATCAAAATATTTGATTTCATAAAAAATAAGGAGCCGTGTGTATATAAAAAGATCAGTGGGAGCGCTGTCATATTCCTCATATTGTATGTGGATGATATCCTCCTGATTGAGAATGATATTCTCATATTGATATCGGTCAAAGTATGGTTGTCAAAAGAGTTTGCCATGAAAGACCTAGAAGAAGCTTCTTTTATTCTTGGTATAAAGGTCTATAGGGATAGATGTAAGAGAATGACAGGACTCTCACAGCGAATGTATATAGAAGAGGTGCTGAAGAGATTTAGCATGAAAAACTCCAAGAGGAGTTCTTACCCTTTAGATATGGCATTCATCTCTTCAAGAAGATGTGTCTTGACACACCTGAGGAGATCCAACACATGAGCAAGATTTCTTATGTTTCGGCAATAGGGAGCCTCATGCATGCCATGTTATGTACGTGACTTGATATAGCCCTTGCGTGAATGTCACAAGCAGATATCAGGAGAATCCAAATAATGGATACTGGATTGCTATGAAAAATATCCTTAAGTACTTGAGGACTAAAGATTTGTTGTTAGTGTTTGGTGACAGATCGGAGCTAAAAGTTGAAGAATACACTGATTCTGACTTTATGATTGATATTGATGATAGAAAGTCTATATCGGAGTGTATTTTCTTGTGTAATATTGGTGCGATTAGCTGGAAGAGTTTCAAGCAGTCGATCATTACAAATTCGATCATAGAAACTGAGTACATCACTGCCTTTGAAGCTGCTAAGGAAGCTTTTTGGTTCAAAAAGTTTGTTGCAGAGCTGGTTGTGATGCCATCAGATGCCATTACACTGAACTGCAACAACAACGGTACTTTAGCCCTCGCTAAGGAGCCCAGATCTCACTAAAAGTCCAAGCATATAGAGCAGCGATTTCACATCATATGCGAATACCTCGAGAAGAAGTTCATCGAGGTACAGAAAGTTGACTCCACATAAAATATGACGGACTGACTAACCAAGTCTCTCAGCCAGCAGAAGATTGAAGCTCATCTTGAGAAGATGGATGTTAGGTATATGGTCAATTGGTTCTAGATCAAGTAAAAATTTGTTAGATATGTGCCTTAGAGTCAATTATTGGCTGACACATTTTATAATTTCAGGACTTAATCTTATACTTATAATATTCTTATTATCAATAAAGGATTTTTATTCTAATCATATTTATGTGTCTATATTTTATCCTAAAAATTAATAAAGATGATTTTTATATATTTTCAAAAGGTTGAGAATTTGAGACATACATTAATTAGTGGTTAGTTTCTAAATACTCCGGATCAAAGGATTGTAATGGAGGACATTGATCAATCCATTCGAGATTGATGCACAGTTCACCTCCTTTGTAGGTAGATGAGTCTCAGATCTGCAGTGTACGGATACTAGGATGAGGGTGCGGATGGTTATTAGAGAATAATTTATACTAAGCATAACCAATACGAAAAATCACTTGGATGACTACTCACTTATCAGTAGTCTTCTCGATGCAGTAGTGATGTTAATGGTTTTTTGATTTACGGTGTCATTGACTATTTGCAGTGAGGCTACTGAGTTTGACAGCACGTTCTCTTGATCCCTAACCATTTGGATCTTTGCTGTGTATGTTGGCTATAGTAGATTTAGGTTCGCTATTTGGAGTAGGATGCACCTAGTGTTGGAAAAGGTGTAGGGTTTCATGCATGAATTTCAAAATAATTTTGAAATATAACACAGTAGAATATGTAAATTAAATAATTTAATATATAAATACATGTAATCAAATTACTAAACCCTATAATAAGGACCTATAACATGTCATATTACATTTATAAATTAGAAAAATAAAAGCTTTGGTATTGATCAAATCAATACCCTAGATCTGAAACAGTTTCAGATCTAAAACCTAGATCATATCTATAAAAAAGAGATCAAATCTCTTACCTTCATGTAGGTCGAGAAGTTCATGGTTGATTTTTTATTGTTGCCTTTGGAGCCGCACACTTGTCCGACCTCTATAGGTGATCCACATGAGGCTGCAACAAAATCGAAGGTTCGTCAAACGAAGATCCGCTCGAAGTGCTAGCTTCTTGCAGATCCCTCCGGATGGTTAATCTAAAAAATATTCTTCGGATCTCTTGGACATTCCAAGAGATAAAGAATATGAGGAGGAACAAGGGAGAAGTCAAACCCTTTGACCTTTCTAAAATAAAAATAATAATATAAAAAAAAATTCTAAGAAAGACAGTTCTTCTCTTTCAGTACATCAACGATTGATGTCTTGAGAACATCTCTATGCTAGGACATGAGAAGACCTTCTTCTCTAGATATTTCTCTAATTTTCAGATCTTATGATATCTTATTTTTCTCATAGAAAAATCTAATGATTTATGGAGAAGAAGGGTTCTAAAAGAAACCTTAAGAAAAGACCTTCTTTTCTTCTTCTTCTCTCATCAGAACATGATTAGATCATGTCAAAATAAGATCACCATATCCAACTCATTGGAGCATGAATTCACCATGCCATCCCTCTTTCTCTGTCAGATTTTTATCACATAAAAATACAAAATAAAGAAGAAATAAACTAAAAAAAAAATATAAGAGAAAAACATCTTCTCTCTTACCTTTTGTTTCTACAAGACATCAACTTTTGATCTCTTGAAAGAAGACTCTTCTCTAAGGAATTTGATGCCTCAAACCACCCATTCATCCTCTTTCTCTCTCAATTTTATCACATAAAAAATATAAAAAATAAAGAGAGAATAATATGAAAGAAAAATAATGAAAGAAGATAATCTTTCCTCTTACCTTTTTCTCTACAAAAATCAACTTTTGATCTCTTGATTGAAGACTCTCCTCCAAAGATTTTGGTACCTCAAACCACCCATACCTTCCTCTTTTTCCTCTACTATTTTTATCTAAAATCATGAATTTTTGACTCTTATTTCATCTCATATGGGGCGGCAACTTTATATATGGTAGACTAGGTCATAAAACCTAGTCTAACAAGGAGTCCATGGGCATCCAACGTTTGGATGCCCCCTCCCTCATAAATTTTGTGGAGAGTATGAAAATAATCTCAAAAGGGTGACAAAAAGAAGGGATAAGGATGGAGAAAGTTGGTGCATGAGAGGAGGGAAGCGTCCTTGTGAAGAGGGACTCTTTCAAACAAAGGAGATAAACCTAAACACTTTCCATAATTAGCCAAATCTCTTTCCATATTGAATCAAATCAAATCTGATTCAAATCTCTAGAATAAGTGGTGTGAGATAATATTCCTTAGATATGGATATCATAGAAAAATATCTAAAATTAATTAGTGGGCGTGGGCTTGAGATTTCTTAGGTGGCGCAAGGAGAAGATGGAGTCCTAGTCTAACTAGGATTCTTATGTAGATTAGGTCAAACTTTGAACCAATCAAATTAATTATAATCTAATTAATGATGATTCTAGTCAACTAAAGTTAATTAAATCAAATTAAATTATATTTAATTCTGATTTAAATCCTAACTTAATTAGGAATTAGGTGCATACAAGTCCTAGTCGAACAGGGACTTGTTCTCCCTTGCAATGCTTATCCAATAAATCAATTAGACTTAATCTAATTAAATCTAAACTAATTCTAATTGAATCAAATTCAATTAGACTTGATCTCACCCAATTGCTCAATCAGATTGAGCCATTTGCAATCCAATTGCTAATGATCCTCCTGTAACACTTGCATTAGGTCAAACATCAATCACATTGATCGTTTAACCTTAGAACGATTCTCAATCATCGATTAACCATCTGATTAGGTTACAACTCTTATGTGTTGATCCTATAGGTTCGAACCTAAGTCGGTAGCACAAAATAATTTCTGTACCAGTCGAAGTAACCATCTAGCAATGGTTCCCGACGTCCAGATAGGTCGAATGTATGCAAAGCAATATTCTAAAACCCTGACCCATGGTTACCGTATAATTTATCCTTTTGACCAATAATGCTTAAGATGACTTCGAGTATGCTGTCAACACCATATAAGTCATCTCTATTGTGTCTCAAAATTTTGCAAATCTCGTGACTCCTCATGAGGATTACCAGGCCTAGATTTTGCTAAATTGAAACACAGCGAGACATTCTCTTTCTGAAGTTAATCAGGAATGGTCAATCCTATCTTGACTCACACACCGACTTCACAAGTACTTGACTGTATCCAAAAATTTTCGAATCTATATTAAAAATACAGCAATCCGGCACCAAAGCACAGTGAGTTGCTTGCAAGTCACGTCAGGTCGGAGGGACACTTATACCCATTGGCCTTAGCTAACTACTCTTGATAGTAGAGTGTTACATTGGTCACGTTCAATGCAGATGTACTCCACATCTCACCTGGATGCCATACCAGTGTCTCCACACCACTTGGTTACGAGGACAATCAACCATATGGCATACAGCGACCTACACTTGATAAGTTATCATCCTTGTTAATAACTTATCATTTGATCATGAACAATTTAAGAACCATCTGATAATCCTCCTTTATCGATTGATTGTGGTTCTAAGGACTTTATCATAATTTAGGAGTTCATTTAAGGAAGATAGAACTTTTATGATGAACCTGCCAAATAACTATTTTATTAGATAATTCATATACTAATTTCAATCATCTACCACTTAGATGATTGGCTTTAGGACATATTTTCCAACAACTCCCACTTGTACTAAAGCCAATCAAATGATATCAAATATCCTATCTTTCACTTGAGTTTGTAAACTTCTTAGTTCGAGGCCTTAGCAAATGGGTCGATCAAGTTCTCCTTTTCATCGATCTTCCAAAGATCGATGTCACCCTGATCTAAAATCAAAAGTGATAGCAATACAGAGTATGCTGGTCCTTCGTTCTTTAGCCAGATTTATGGCTCCAGTGCTACGATAGGACTGGACCATCGGTGGAGGGTGCCACTCCCAACCTGCTAATGAAGCTCAGCAATTACATGGCAGCATCATATGCTACGATGTACTCTACATCACTAACTGAGTAGGCTAAAATATCCTGCTTGAAATTTTCAACAAATTGCTCCTATAATTAGGATATGATCCGATATTTTCTTGTTGTCATCTTGATCTGACTGAAATTGAAACATCCACATGTTTAAAGTCAGTATTTTCATATTTGAGTCACTGGACCTTAGTATTTCCAAATACTTAAGGATTGTCATATAATCTTTCAGTGGTTCTTACTTAGATCAGACTGGTATCTGCTCACTACTTTAGTGAGTATACCATATCTGATCTTGAACATGGAGAAATTAGATGACACCCAAACTTTATTCTTTGCAATACTGGAATGCCATTCCGATTAAGAGAATTTCATCCACAGACAACACAAGGAATAACACTACAGAATATTTTGCCCACTTATAAATGCAGGGTTCCTTTTGTTCATAACAAAGACATATGTTCAAAATGTATTTCCAACTCTGGGATAATAGCGAAAAGGGCTTTATAGTCTCCACCTTCCCGTCTGCGCTACTCTGATCTTTTAAAAAATCCATTCACACCCAATGGGTTTTATCCCTTCAGGTGAATCATCTAGTGTCCATACACTATTGATTTTCATGGACTTCAATTTGGATTTAATGGCTCCAACCACTTCTCAGAGTTGACAGTATGCATCCTATAGTGATGATCCTGTTAATCTCATCGAGATCAATAGGATCGCCGTCCCAGACCTAGACACTGAAGTGTCTGTCCGCTAAGCGGTACTCTACCAATCTCCTTAAAATGTTACTTTAATGGGCTCCGAGTTTGATCTAATCAAATCTGGTTCTGTAGGTTTACTAGATTATGTCGGTTCATTTTCTACCAGCCAAACTTCAAGTTCAACTTGATAGGCATCAGTTCTTCTCTAAGGAACTCCTTTCCAAAAGGAATGCCCTACTGCTGATGAGCATCTTATGTTCTTCAGCATGAAGAATTAGTAACCCTTAAACACCTATTGGATCAAGAACCAAGTTTATCTGTATGCAAACCTTTGACATAGGTCAATCAACTCCAAACTAAAGGTGAGAGAGTCTAGATCTATGCCCGTTCCATATCTCATATGGAATCTGCACAACAGACTTACTCAGTATATTTTCAGAGTAAAACAGGTAATCACACAAGAGCACAATCCTGAAACAGGCAGAGAAGTGAACCCTATTATGGATTGAACCATGTCTAACAAAGTTAACTTCTCCTTTTAGATACACTTTGTTCGAAAAGAATCACTAAGAGAGAATCCAATTCTCTCCTAGATATGTCACAAACTCACTGGATAAGTATTTGCCTCCTCGATCTGATCGAAGAGTTCTAACTTGGGTGTGTACATTACACTTAATAGGCTGTGTAAATGTTAAATGTCATTTTCTTATTGTCCATGTATTATTGTCATATTATTCATAATAATATCACAATAATCTTCCTTTATTAATGAATGATAATCATCTTTGACCAAAAGGCCAACAAAGATTACATTCATTATAAACAATGGACAATAGTAACAATTACTCTAAATGATAATATTTGAAAATAAACTCTACAATTCTTAAAGTTAGAATTGGAATAAGACTTCCATCCCTAACATTCAAGAATTTCTCACTATTTTCAAACATTCCACTTACTTGTAGTCCTAGCAATAAATTGCATAAGACCATCGGTATCTAATACCTAGATAGTAGAATTTTATAGAGAAACATTAAGGTGTTATTATATAACATCCTTGATAAGCAACTCTTGCTCTTTCTCTTGTTCAGCCTATTATGGTCAAGGAAAGCCAGACAATTCTTCTTCCTATGACCCTGCTTCTGACAGTAGAAGCAACATGCCTAATTTGAATCAATTTTGGACTAATTATTTTGACTGAACTAAGAAGCCCCAATACGAATCCATTCATACTGCTGAACCAAATTCAACTTTCGATACTAATTAAAGAAGTGGGGTCCCATAAATCATCATTGTCTAACAACGATTGGAGCAATTAAGGTTTAGCCTTGTTTTGAGAAAAGAGAACAATAACCTAATGCATATGAATTATTTTAAGCCTGGAGACTTGGACTTTAGTCTCAAGATTCTCTCACTATTTTGTTCAAATTGGTAGCCTCTACCTCCAATTCGAGAATTATTTTAATTTTCTAGTAGGTACTAAATCCACATAGACTACAGACAAGCTCGACTTTGGTCGGCCAACCTATCTGCATCTACGGATAGGTTCATTAACCAATTATTTCTTCAAATAACTTCTAGTAATTTAATTTTGCCCAGAAACCTAATTAGTAGGCTTTGGCCTCCACTGTAAGGATCCGGTTAGTCCAACCATTAACATGACCATACTTGGTGCATCTAACCAATGAATGATTAAGCCCAACTTTGGTTGGCTCACCTAACCACCATTAAGAGATACTTCCAAGTCATCATATAATGAGTGATAATTCCATTAGTCAACAAGCACCAGGCCTTTGGGTCTGCAATATTATTGAGTTAATGGACCCATTATCAAACACTTTAATGGGAGGCTATGACTAAGTTATCTCCATAACTTTATCATTTTAAGGATCTAATAATTTTAGAGATTTAAAATTATTAGTGATTTAAGGATAGAAAGAACATGGACCAATTTGCTCCACTGACTTCACCAAGTCAAGTCCTCTCACTGACTTCTCAAGTCATTAACAAGGACAAGATCAAATTTATCCATGGCACCTAGATCAATCTCACTGAATGAAATCAGACTCATTGATTTTCTATGTGACATGGTTAGCACGAATCAATGAGCAACCTAATCAAGACCTGATTAACCATATTGGCTAGGTAAATATGATCGATGGGAGGGTCTACCAAAGCTTGCCTTAGACACCATAGGAAATAGCCAAGTAAGCAGGCTCTCAATTAAAAATCACTGATCAGATTTACCTTAGACACCAACTGATTTATCAGTTTTAATTTGGTCTGCCTAAAGACTCGAGCTCAGCCGCTGAGCCACGATCAGTGTCCATTTGTTAGATATATGGACTTTGATCAACTACAATTATTGAAGTGATATATAGAAATGACCTAATCCTAATTAACTTTTAATTAGGTTTGATCAATTCCTTAACTTAGTCCATATTTAATCTAACCCTAGGTTTAACCCAGTTAATGACCTGATCAAAACTAACCCATTATCCTTTAACCCATATTTTATAAATTATCTTAGGATCTTTAAATCACAAATCTAGATCCTAAACAATCACTTAATTCTTTTAATTAAGTTCATGGCTGAGGGTTGGGGTTCGGCATTTTGAAAACATTTTCAACTTTTGAAAATTTAATACAATCTAGTATTGTTTCACTAAATAGGTTGACTCATTTCAAAAATAGATCGGCTTATTTACTAACAAACACTAATAATTAAAATCAGTCAAAAAAATAATTGAGCCAACTTTTCAGTCAAGCTGGATTGCTGGTCGAGCTGGCCCGATAAGCAAACAGAACCTTTGCAAGATCCTGTTCTTGGCTATTTTAATCTGTGTACATTACATAAAAATTTATGAAATAAAATAGATCTAATCTAAAATATTATGATAAGATTTATTTAAACTCTTTTAAATTTTCTAGATCGCAACGTACCAGGACAACCTTTGCATTGTAAGGGGTAAACCTTACAGTAGGACAACCTACAGTCCGTGCGATTTTATTTTATTTTTTAAATTTATTTTAATATAATTATAATATGTTATAAAAAAACTAGATGCTCTAATACACTATTGAAATGCAGGTTTCATGCCGAATTTCAAAATATTTTAAAATATAATGCAGCAAAATATATAAATTAAATAATTTAATTATAAATATATGTAATCAAATTACTAAACCCTACAATAAGGATCTATAACATGTCATATTATATTTATAAATCAAAAAATAAAAACTTTGGTATTGATCAAATCAATACCTAGATCTGAAATAGTTTCAGATCTAAAACCTAAATCATATCTAGATAAAAGAAGAGATCAGATCTCTTACCTTCATGCGGATCGAGAACTCCATGGTTGATTTTTTTTATTACCTTTGAAGCCGCACATGCATCCAATATCTACAAATGATCCACACGAGGCTGCAACAAAATGGAGGTTCATCGAACGAAGATCCGCTCGAAGTGCTAGCTTCTTGCAGATCCCTCCGGATGGTTAATCTAAAAATATTCTTCAGATCTCTTGGATATTTCAAGAGATGAAGAATTGAGAAGAAACAAGGAGAAGTCAAACCTTTGACCTCTCTAAAATCAGAAATAATAATATAAAAGAAAAATCCTAAGAGAAGATAGTTCTTCTCTTTCAGTACATTAATGATTGATGTCCTGAGAACATCTCTATGCTAGGACATGAGAAGACCTTCTTCTCTAGATATTTTTTTAATTTCCAGATCTTATGATATCTAATTTTTTCATATAAAAATCTCATGATTTATGGAGAAGAAGGGTTCTAAAGAAACCTTAAGAAAAGGCCTTCTTTTCTTCTTCTTCTCTCATCAGAACATGATCAGATCATGTCCAAAATAAGATCACCATGTTCTAACTCATTGGAGCATGAATTCATCATGCCATCCCTCTTTCTCTCTCATATTTTTATCACATAAAAATATAAAATAAAGAGAAATAAACTGAAAAGAAAAATAGTAAGAGAAAATATCTTCTCTCTTACCTTTTGTTTCTACAAGACATCAACTTTTGATCTCTTGAAGAAGACTCTTCTCCAAGAAATTTGATGCCTCAAACCACCCATTCCATCCTCTTTCTCTCTCATATTTTATCACATAAAAAATATAAGAAACAAAGAGAGAATAATATGAAAGAAAAATAATGAGAGAAGATAGTCTTTCCTTACCTTTTTCTCTACAAGACATCAACTTTTGATCTCTTGAATGAAGACTCTCCTCCAAGATTTTGGTGTCTCAAACCACCCATGCCTTCCTCTTTCTCCTTTGCTATGTTCATCTACAAGCCATGAATTTTTACTCTTATTTCATCTCATATGGGGCGGCAACTTTATATATAGTAGACTAGGTCATAAAACCTAGTCTAACAAGGAGTCCATGGGGCATCCAACTCTTGGATGCCTCTCCCTCATAAATTTCATGGAGAGCATGAAAATAACCTTAAAAGAGGTGACAAAAAGAAAGGATAAGGATGGAGGATGTTGGCACATGAGAGGAGGAAGAGTCCTTGTGAAGAGGGACTCTTTCAAACAAAGGAGATAAACCTAAAACACTTTCCATAATTAGCCAAATCTCTTTCCATATTGAATCAAATCAAATCTGATTCAAATTTTTAGAATAAGTGGTGTGAGATAACATTCCTTAGATGTGAATATTATAAAAAATATTTAAAAATTAATTAGTGGGCGTGGGCTTGAGATTTCTTAGGTGGCGCAAGGGAAAGATAGAGTCCTAGTCTAACTAAGATTCTTATATAGACTAGGTCAAGTTCTTTGAATCCAATCCAAATTAATTATAACCTAATTAATGATGATCCTAGTCCAACTAGGAGTCTAATTAAATCAAATTAAATCATATTTCATTCTGATTTAAATCTTAACTTAATTAAAATTAGGTGCATACAAGTCCTAGTCGAACAGGACTTGTTCTCCCTTGCAACTGGCTTATCCAATAAATCAATTAAACTTAATCTAATTAAATTTAAACTAATTTTAATTGAATCAAATTTAATTACACTTGATCTCAACCCAATTGCTCAATCAGATTGAGCCAATTAGCAATCCAATTGCTAAGACCCTCCTGCAATACTTACATTAGGTCAAACATCAATCACATTATTCGTTTAACCTTTGAATGATTCTCAATCATCGATTAACCATCTGATTAGGTTACAACCTCTTATGTGTGTGATTCTATAAGTTCAAACCTAAGTCGGTAATGCAAGAACCAATTCCTATACCAGTCGAAGTAACCATTTAGCAATGGTTCCTGACATCCAGATAGGTCGAATGTATGCAAAGCAACATTCTACGAACCCTGACCCATGGTTATCATATAATTTATCCTTTTGATCAATAATGCTCAAGATGACTTCAAGTATACTGTCAACACTCATATAAGTCTTCTCTATTGTGTCTCAAAATTTTGCAAATCTCGTGACTTCTCATGAGGATTATCCAGGCCTAGGTTTTGCTAAATTGAAATACAGTGAGATATTCCTTTCTTGAAGTTAATCAGGAGTGGTCAATCTCATTTTAACTCGCACACCGACTTTACAAGTACTTGACTGTACCCAAAAATTTTCGAACCTATATTAAAAATACAGGCAGTCCAGCACTAAAGCATAGTGAGTTGCTTGCAAGTCACCGGTGGTGATCTCAGGTCGGAGGGACACTTATACCCATTGTTGTAGCTAACTACTCTTGATAGTAGAGTGTTATATTGGTCACGTTCAATATAGATGTACTCCTATTTCTCATCTGGATGCCATACTAGTATCTCCACACCACTTGGTTACGAGGACAACCAATGCATATGGCATATAGTGACCTACACTTGATAAGTTATCGTCCTTATTAATAACTTATCATTTGATCATGAATAATTTAAGAACCATCCGATAAATCCTCCTTTATCGATTGATTATGGTTCTAAGGACTTCATCATAATTTAAGAGTTTATTTAAGGAAGATAGAACTTTTATGATGAACCTGCCAAATAACAATTGTTATTAGATAATTCATATACTAATTTCAATCATCTACGACTTAGATGATTGTCTTTAGAACACATTGAGAATATGGATCTTAGGTATATGGCCAATTGATTCTAGATCAAGTAAAAAATTGTTAGATATATGCCTTAGAAGTCAATTATTGGCTGACACATTTTATAATTTCAGGATTTAATCTTATACTTATAATATTCTTATTATCAATAAAAGATTTTTTATTCTAATCATATTTATGTGTCTATATTTTATCCTAAAAATTAATAAAGATAATTTTTGTATATTCTCAAAAGGTTGAGAATTTGAGACATACATTAATTAGTGGTTAGTTTTTAAATGCTCCCGATCAAAGGATTGTAACGGAGGATATTGATCAATCCATTCGAGATCGATGCACAGTTCACCTCCTTTGTGGGTAGATGAGTCTCAGATCTACAGTGTAGGGACACTAGGGTGAAGGTGCAGGTGGTTATTAGAGAATAATTTATACTAAGCGTAATCAATATGAAAAATCACTTGGATGACTACTCACTTATCAGTAGTCTTCTCGATGCAGCAATGATGTGAGTGATTTTTTGATTTACGATGTCATCGACTATTCGCAGTGAGGCTACTAAGTTTGACTGCACGTTCTCTTGATCCCTAGCCATTCGGATCCTTGCTGTATATGTTGGCTATAGTAAATTTAGGTTCGCTATTTGGAGTAGGATGTATCTAGATGGAATCTATCGATCTTGATAGAAAAAGAGAAGTCCTATGCGGTTCACAAGACTGAGTTCAAAAAATTGTACAATTCATCGATCGCACCCTCTTCTTTATTGAAATGCTTAGATTTCATCTACAATATAACATAAAAAATTATGTTGATTTAAATAATTAATTTTATAATTATTAAAATATAATGTAATACTAGTGGAACTTACATGGTCTCCAAATCATTTTACAAATTTCTTCCTATATCGATCATCAACATCTATATTATTCTTCCTGGATAGTATCCTCTTATGCTCACTACAACAAGTCATGATTTTTAATATTACATCAACATAAAAAAATTAGTTAAAATACTAAAAAATATGCTAATATGGTACTTACTCAATGAAATCTTCAATTTTTTCATAATTATTTAGAACATAGAAGTGTGCCTTGGATAGCTCATTTACGTCTATCAACTCATATCTCCTTCCATCCATGGGTTGAACCGTTTGTTTGAATATAAAAAATGTCAGCTCATCATCAACCCATTCATGGTTTGCTTTACGATCTGCATGATTGAATCTTGTTTCGATATCATCAAGATATATCGAGTAGAATGTGACACACTCCGTAGCTATGTATGCTTCAGCTATAGATCCTTTAGGCCGTGCCTTATTATGCATATACTTTTTTAGGATACATAAGAATCTATAAATAAAAATAAATTTATATTTAACTAATATATTTATATCTTATAACTGATATGACAAAGGGATTATGATTTCTTTATCTTTCAATAGGATATATCCTCCGATAATATACCGGTCCGACCAAAAGAGCTTCTTTTAGGAGATAAACAGCTAGGTGCACCATAACATCAAAAAATGATAGTAGAAATATTTTTTTTAACTTACAAAGAATAAGCATAATATCCTTATCTAACTTTTCAAGTAAGTTAATCTTCAATTTTTAGCAACACAATTCTTGGAAGAATACTTTCAACTCGATCAATGCAGCTTGAACATCAGCACTCAAATAGCCATGCATGACCACAGAAAGTAAGTGCTACATCATCACATGAAAGTTATGACTTTTCATACTAGAGAGATTGCCGTCATTGTTACCAACACACCATGATACATTTGAAAGCGTAAGCATCAGAAAACTTTACGATTTTGAACCATCTATAGAAACTCTTTTTCTCCTCACCAAATAGCGAATAACATGCAGGTGGCAACAAAAATTTATCACCTCGACGAATTAAATACAACTCCGATCGGATTTTTATTTTTTGCAAATCAAGATAAATTTTTGATATATCTTTTATTTTTTCTAGAATGTTAAATACTGTACTGATGATATTATCACAAATATTCTTCTCAATGTACATTACATCCAGGTTATGATAAAGTAGTAGTTGCTTCCAGTATGGTAGTTCGAAAAATATGCTTCGCTTTATCCAATTCAGCTCAGCTTCAATATGCTTTTGCTCGTGAGTATCTGATGTTTTTTCAATTTTCACATTTCCAATGGCTTTAAGCTATTCCAAAACTTTCGCTCTATTTAACTCCTTAGGTTGCAGACGTCCGTCAGAATTACCATCAAAATATTGATTATAATGGGTCCTCCAAGAGTAATTAGCAGGTAGAAACCGCTAATGATCCATGAAGTAAATTTTTCTTTCATACTTTTAATGTAAGGAGAATGTATCTTTGTTGCATATTGGATGTACCAGATATCCTTTGATACTCCACTCAGATAAATTTTCATATACAGAAAAATTATTTATGATCCATAAAATCAAAGTATGCAACTTAAAAATTTCTTCGACTAACATAATCATGTCTGTACTCCATTTTTTTGTAGCTCCTTCAAATCATCAATTAAGGATCATAGATATACATCAATTTCATTACTTGGTACTTTTGGATCTGAAATCAATAGTGACATAAAAATAAATAGTTCTTTCATGCACTTTCAAGGTGATACATTATATGGTATTGGTATCACAGACTACATGCTGTAGGAAGTACTCAAATTATCAAAGAGATTAAATCCATTTGCCGTTAGACCTAGTTGGATATTGTGCGAGTCACTCACAAAGTATGGATGATTTGCATCGAAGTCTTTCCATACTACAGAGTCAGCCGGATGGCTAAATATGTTCTCCTCTGGAATCCGCTGCTCATGATGCCATCTCATTTCTTCAGTTGTCTTTGTGGACATATATAACCTTTGAAGTCTTAGAATTAATAAAGAATACCTCAAAAACTTATGAGATATCTTCTTTTCTTTTCTATTATCAGTTTTATACCTAGGCTCATCGCATTTCGGATATTCACTTGCTTATTCATTCTCCTTATAAAATAATATACAGTCATTTTTACAGATATGTATAGGAATATAGCCAAGTCTCAATTCCTGCACATATATTTTTGCTTCAAAATATGATTTCGAAAGTTTTTCTCCATCAAGAAGAGCTACTTTAATCAATGCTAATTT
>NW_027332420.1:2285490-2291669 GCF_000442705.2 Elaeis guineensis
TTTATAAGTTATTTACATCAATAGGTACAATATCTTCAGGTGGATTTACTAAGGATCAAATCTGGTTAGAATACATGGAGTCAATTTTGACTTCATCGCTTCCATCTATTTCTTGGAGTCTATATCTAATATTGCCTCATCGTAGGTCTTGGGATCATTCCTAATGTCCCTATCTCTCACAAGGAATACTTCCTCTAAATCTTCTGTAGAATACCTAATACCTTTCAGGAGGATGGGATATCCTATTTGATTTATGAGGTGGAGGAGGTATCACATCTACTGGCTCACTGCTGAGTTTAGGTTCTTGGACTCGATGCTCTTCAGAGACTTTCTCTTCGAGCTAATCTTTCTCCCACTGCCTCCATCTTGGATAAACTCTTTTTCTAAGAAAAACGACATGATGGCTCACAATTACATTATGATTCTCAAGAAAATAGAAATAGTATCCTATGATTTTCTAAAGAAATCCTATATATGAAGCGAGTCCTAAAGGACCTAGCCTCTAACTTATCCGCCTGCTATTGCTTGACATGGGTCGGACATTTTCAAACCTTGAGGTACCCAAGAGTTGGCTTCTTACTATGCCATAACTCATATGTGTGGTAGGACAAATTTAGAGAGAATCAGATTTAAAAGATGAATCATAGAAGGTAATACATATCTCCAGAGAAAGACAGAAAGATCTGTGAAGCTCATCATAAATTGGACTATATCTAATAGGATCCGATTCTTCTTTTCGGATATCCCATTGAGCTGAGATATCTCTGGAGGTGTCCACTATGAGACTATGCCTTATTCTTAAGATAGGTTCAAAATTTTCCACTAAGGTATTCCTCTCCTTGATCTAATTAAAGAATCTTTTATGAATTTTCGATCTATTTTTCTACTTCATGTCTGAACTCTATGAGGTTTTCAAAGTTCAGACTTACGATGCATCAAATACACAAACCCATACCATAAATAATCATCAATAAAAGTTATAAAGTAGACATAGCACCTCTGGCATGTATATCGAATGGACCTCACATATCAGTATGTACCAGGACAAATATCTCAGTGGCCCTTTCTCCTTGTCCCACAAAGGATAGCTTAGTCATTTTTTCTTGAAGATACGATTCATAACTGGATAAGACTCGAAAAGTCAATAGTCCGAGAAGACCATCTTTCTCTAGTTTGTTGAGTTTGTCCTCTCCTATATGGCCTAATCTAAAGTACTGTAGATATTTTTGGCTAATCCTATCTGCAAGTCTCTTAGATCCTATGGCACTCACAGTTTGCTTGTTAATATTAACACTTACATCCATATACAAATGATAAAGACTATCAATCAAGAAAGCACGTGCAACAACTTTATTTTCAAAATAAATTGAACAATATCTTTATTGAAATAAAATTATAATTATCCTGTACCAGCACAGATATAAAAATCAAATTTCTACTGGCTACAGGTACATATAGTAGTCCTTCAAAATTAAACTAACTCCTAATGATAATCACAGAAGATAGGTCTCGACGGCCATAGCAGCAACCCTTGTTCCATTACCGACTTGAAGAGTGATCTTGCCTTCCCTTAGCTCTCTCTCTTCTTCAAGACCCTACATAGAAGTACACAAATAAGCACTTGAATCAGAATCTAGAACTCAACAAAAAGAAGAAAAAACTATTAGATTAGTTTCAATAATGAGCATATCAGATGTACCTTCAGAAGGCCCATCCTTCTTCCTGCTCTTGACAGTCGCCAGGTAGGCCGGATAGTTTCTTCTCCAGTGACCTTCGATGTTGCCATAAAAATACTTTCCTTTATCGTCGGCCTTCTTTGAAACCTACTTGTTGGGCTTGGCCTCATTCTTTTGCTTCTTCGTAGGCTTCTTCTACTTCTTAAAAGAAGACTTTCTCTTAAAGAAAGTCCACTCCACAGTCAGAACTATACTCCTTGAACTCTTCAAGGTGCCCTCTGCTGTTACCAACATGTTCAGTAACTCGGACAAAGTGCTATCAATTTTATTCATATGGTAGTTCATGATGAACTGCCCATACGAATCAGAAAGAGATTGGAGGATCAAATCCACCTATAATTCTTTGTCCATGTTCATGCCAAGCTTTTGAAGCTCCTCGATGTCTTTGATCATTGTCAAACAATGATCATTGATAGACTACCCATCACATATTTTTGCTCTTAATAGTCTTCAAGAGATCTCAAAGTGAGCTGTGTGACTTTGTTCATCGTACAATTCTTATAGGTGAGTCAGCATCTCTTTGGTAGTCCTCATATTTTTATGCTATCGTTGAAGATCATTGGACATGGATGCTAAAATATAACACTTCACTTTGTTATATTCATCCATCCACTTTTCAAGTGTGGCTTGTTGATCAGGGGATGGATGAGTTGATAATACAGGCACATCCTGATCAAGGACATAGATAAGTTTCTCAAACTAAGAATGATTCTCAAATTTTGGAGTCAGTCTTTATAGTTAGTATCGATCAACCTATTAGTATCAAGGATATGAGCTAAGAGGTTAGAACTCGATATGATTATTTATAGAGAGAACAGTTTCTAGCTAGATGTTTATACTTTAAAAATATTTATTCTAAAAATTTTAAAATAAATAAGACTCTCACTATTTTCTCGAATCTCCCACGCTCTTTGGATGGAGAAAAAGAAACCTATACATGATCGATTTCATGTGGGTATTGCAGTCTCATTAATCTATATATACCTCATCTAATAATTATTGGGGAGCACAGACCAATGGTGGACAATACTTTGTCCATTGCTTTACTATGCAAGATGCAGCGGGCTTGGTCTCTAAGTCCTGTGACCTCACTTAACAGTTATTGATACATTTCTTAGTTAAATTAGATCCATCATTCATCAGCAGACATAAAGTCATCATTGGGATCCTCACCTAACAGTTATTGAGTCCAACTCTATCTCTATCTCGGGACATTAAATACCAATAGAGTGGTCATATCTTCTCGATGCAATCAAACCACTGTAACCAGTCGAGAACGATCAACACTAGGAAGGCACACGCATCTCTATAACAATGGAAGATCTCCAGATTTAATATTTAGTGAAGAGATTTGAGTTGAAATCTCTTCTAAATCAGTAAATATAATATCCAACTGATCAATTCAGATCAGTACATCTACATATCTAACCAGCCTTGTTGGTATGAGTGAACTCGAGTCAACAAGTAACTTAGCATGAAACTATATCTCCCAAGATGGTTAGATAAGTTAAGATGAGTGGGAGCCCCTCCGTTGTTTTCTTTAGACATCAATCAAATTAGTCAGATCAGACAACAGAATCAATTAAATAACCACCATCTAGATACTTGCCTTACATACCAAATTGGTCGATTAGAATCGATCAGGTTAACCTATTGAAACGGATCCGAACCACTGAGCCAAATTTAAACTTGAGTCAATCAACTCACATCAAAATATGAATCGATGCGACCAACTACAACTAAACTTGATTTTGAGCCCCTTTGATCTAATCCTAATTAATCATTGATTAGGTTCAATCAACTGCTCAAAATCAACAATGGGTTCTAGCCTGATCTAATCAATTTGATCCTAATGTAGTTTGATCACTAGACCTAATTTATTTATCCCATACCCACATGTAATAATATAATTTTTAAATTCAAAAATAATTTTTTAGATTATATTTCATTGCATGCATTAGTGTCTTATGATCTTGAAACAATTTCAAATCTAAACCTAATATCATATATTATATATATGTAGTTTCAGATCTAAATTAAAAATACATATATCAAATATATAATATAATTAGATCTAAAATAATGATTAAAATATTTTAAAAATATTTTTTTAAAAATCGGTTCACATCAAATAGGACAACCTTTCAATATAGGGGTTAAACCCTAGACCAGGACAATCTTATACCAGTTTGATGTGAACATTTAATCATTCTAGTTTCATATCAAAATATCAAATAAGACATATCACATACATCAATTTTTAGATCTAAAAGATTGATTTAATTATTTTAAAAATAGTTTTCAAAATCGATCAATCTTGTGCTAGGATAATTTTTTCAATATAGGAGGTAAAACCTATACCAGGACAACCTTATACCAGCACAAGATCAATTTTAAATCAACAAAATTTTTAAATCTAAGATAAAATTAGATTATATATATCTTTAAAAAATCAGTGGCTCTGATATTACTGTTAGAAAACTAGGTAGTATGCATACATAGATTTCAAAAATCTTTTTCAAGAGCAGCGGAAAACGAATCGGATTAAACCCTTTAACCCCACATGCATTAGATCTCATCTAATCCTATCCAAGTCCAGGAATAAAGATATGCATATAATCTAAAAATAAATTCAAAGATGAGATCAAATCTCAATACCTTTGCGTGGGTAGAAATACATCGTTTTCAATGATCTCAGATTCGAAGGTCCACGAGCCGCACACGTGTCCGACCTCTATAGGTATCCATCAGGATCAACTTTGAATCCTTCTTCTCATAGTGGATTCTTCTTCTCCAAGTAGGATCTTTGTATCTTTAAACCTTGATCAGTAATTGATCTTGACTGCAATTTCAACCCTTGAACTACAGCCTTCTTCTCTTGTTCCTTCCTATAGAAGAGACCCTTCTCTACTCTTGACGTGTGGAAGATGAACATCCAACCCTTGGGCATGGAAAAGAGAAAAGGGGAGAGGATGAGGCATAGAGAGGAGAGAGGAAGAGTTTTAAATTCACAAAATTTAATTTTGTTTTGAAACCCTAAGAGACTATCTCTTTATATAGATCCTTCTTTAATCCAAATCAAGAACCAATTAATCAGAAAAGGCTAGTCTTTATCTCATATGGATTTTTATCTTTTTAATCTATTTATCTTCTATTAAAATCAAACTTAATTGATGGGATGTTAATCTCTTTTGACAACAGATGGTGCACCCTAGTCAAAATAAGCAGATTGATTGGGCGCCCCTTATTAAGAGAGACAGGTAGTTGGAATGCCAACCCTTGGTGCCCCATCTAGGATTTTTTCATGCAAGAGAGGGGGCATGGCCCCTCTCTCTCTCTCCTTCCAAGCCAAACCAAGAGGAGGGGGTGGGCCCCTCTCTCTTCCTCATACCATTCCAAGGGGTTGGCACCCCTTGGACCTTCCAAAAAGGGAGGATGGTGCCATCTCTTCTTTCCATCAATTCTCCACTTCAAGAGAAAATATCAAGGAGATAAAAAGGAGATTAGATTGTCAACTCATTGATATGATCTTATCTTTTTGGACTCACAATTCGGTGCCCAGCTAAATCTTAATGGATTTAGATAGGTTCAATGCAATGGACTAGATCCAATCAAAGTCTTGAGAAGAATTAGGTTTAACCATGTGCTAGTATGGTTCTCTTAAATCCAATAGGATTTCAATAAATCCTAATCCAATTAGAACTTCATAAGTTCAATTAATTAATTCAAGATTAAATACCTTAATGTATGTCTCCATAGATTTTATTCTATCTAGTAGTAAGATATATTATAATTTCCATCACAATATCATCGAAACTCTTTTAGATGGGTTAGAACAATTCCAACTCTATCCTTCGAGGGTCATCGATCATCAAGATGACCCCTGCTGAGTCTCACAATCCACCAGTGACACCTAGTAATATATAGTGACAACTCAGTAGAATAAAAGTGTGAACTTCTAGGTGTAATTATCATATGATTCAGTTGTTCTATCGTGAGTCCCGACTTGACGGAGGTCATAGAGAATTCGTCAGGTTTTATCGTCAATCATATGCTAGATTGGCTCGACTCAAGTTCATTTGTAAATCTCATAAAAATTTTTTTCAGTATTCACATTTACTTTGGTCAAAGACTTTCTGAACTTAGTCTCGCGAATCACATAGGACTTTTTCTTTTCTATCAAGATCGATAAATTTTATCTAGGTGCATCCTACTCCAAACAGTGAACTTGAACCTACTGTAGCCAACATACACAATAAGGATCTAAATGGCTAGGGACCAAAAAAATGTGCAGTCAAACTCAGTAGCCTCACTATGAATCATCAATGATACTGCAAGTCAAAGGACCACTCACATCACTGTAGCATTGAGAAAATCACTGACGAGTGAGTAGACATCTAAGTAATTTTTTATATTGATCATGCTCAGTATAAATTATTCTCT
>NW_027332420.1:2291769-2353786 GCF_000442705.2 Elaeis guineensis
TGTATCAGAGCAAGAAAATAATTTTTACAATGTTATCAGAAAAGATTTTTCAATGTATCAGATAAATTTCACACTGTATCAGAGCAAATTTTATGATGTATCAGAAAAAATTTACACTGTATCAGAGCAAATTTTATATGTATCAGAGAAAATTTCACACTGTATCAGAGCAAATTTTATGATGTATCAGAGAAAATTTACACTGTATCAGAGCAAATTTTATAATGTATCAGAGAAATTCACACTGTATCAGAGCAAATTTTATGATGTATCAGAGAAATTTATACTGTGATCAGAGCAAATTTTATAATGTATTAGAGAAAATTTCACACTGTATCAGAGCAAATTTTATGATTATCAGAGAAAATTTTACACTGTATCAGAGCAAATTTTATAATGTATCAAAAAAATTTCACATGTATCAGAGCAAATTTTGATGTATCAGAGAAAATTTACACTGTATCAGAGCAATTTTATAATGTATCAGAGAAAATTTCACATTGTTCAGAGCAAATTTTATAATGTATAGAGCAAGAAAAAAATTTAAGGATGTATCAGAGTAAGGTAAATTTCTTAAATGTATCAAGGTAAATAAAATTTCAAAAGATATATCAGCAAGTTGGAATTTTGAAGTATATCAGAGCATATTTAAAATTTTTAAAGCAAATCAGAGCATATGTAAAGAAGTAATTTAAAAGTTACTTATTTGCATTGTACTTAGCATTGTATTTTTGATATTGTTCTTTAAATTTTCAATTTATTCATTAATTTCTCATAATTTGTAGTTTTGATTGCTTTTTCTTTAATTGCTCATAATTTATGATTTTGCTTTTGATGGATGGCTTTTTATTTAATTGCTGTCTGATACCAAATTTTTCAAATTTTTGTTTAATTTCTCAAATTTTGTTTAATTTCTCCCCCTTTTGACATCATCAACATGGTTAACTCTTCCTTTTCTGAAACATTCTTTAATTTCTCCCCCTTTAGAGTTTATCACAGATGTTGCTCCCCCTTAATATAGCAATTATAACAGCAAACAACAACAAAGAGAAACAATATTTCAACAAGGAGAAATATATAACCAAATATGATCGATATCATTACAAAAGGTAGAAATATAAGTAAAAGATGATCCATTAAATCATAATGTTCAATACATAGTTCATATTATAAAAGTCAACCAGCTAATTGTCAATACATGGCCCAAAATACAGATCTAGAACAAGACACTAATACTAGGATCTAGTAAAGATCATGAGAAGTCATGGATCGGAGTCATCAGATATGGATGAGAAGCTGATGGATCAGAAGTGCGTCCTCTACCTCGTCTGCCTCTGGCACGAGTAGGAAGCGAGATGAACTGGGAGGCTGAGTACGCTGAGATGCTAAGGACTGAACAGAAAGGGTGAGTCTAATGGAATCAAGTACGTTCAGTGCTCTGAAACAGACTGTAGTAGAGCAGTGAACTGAGTGGTAGCATGCTCACTTGATCCTCGATCTCTTTCCTCAGTAACTCATATCCACCTTCTAGTGCTCCTCTGAGCCTGCCAGCCTCTGCAGTGAGGTCTGTGACCTCAATAGTTGACTCCTGTGGCTTGGGATGGGCCAAAGCAAGGACTTGCCCCTGCAAGTCAAAACTCTGCCAGTCAGTTCCAGACGGTGTCCTCAAGCTGCTGGATCCGGATGGACTGATCTGATATCATCTGAAACACAGTGGAGATATGGGGAGTAATGGTCTGATCAGAAAAAGTGGCTCCTGGTGCAAAAGTAGTACTACTCCACTGACTAGATAGTAAAGAGCCACACGCTGTGATATCTGCTCGATCTGATCGTCAGCCAGTCTGAACTCTGATTGAGGTGCTCTGCTCTCTGGCTGATACACTGGTGTGGCATCCTAGTAAACTCTGAAGGGCCAGCCTCTGTAACAGGAATGAACTGAATATGTGGTGATGCTGCCCTGAAGTCATGGACAGGAGATGATGGATCTTCTTCTTCTAATCTGCTTCAGTTCTGTCTTCAGCTCTATCTTCAGTTCTCTCTTCAGTTCTCTCCTCAGATCCCTTGATCCAACCACCATCAGTCTTTGTAAATCCCATTCGGTGCAGGGTGTGTTGGTTGAAAGTGTCCACATGAGAGAGCTTAGTAGCAGCCTCCCCCTCACAGCTAACTCCAAACCTCCTAAATACTCTAGTAAGGCCATACCATAAGGCAAGTGTGCTTTGGATCTGTTCAAAGTTTCTCTCATGGCCTCTATCATAAGTGCAGGAGGTTTAGGGGGGTCTGAATGATACATAAAACATGATACATACATCTCTGCTGGAAAGTAAGTCATCCCTACCACTCCTAGGAAAGAAGAGCTTTTTACCATCTGATGCAGGATCCTCATCTCAATGGACAAAATCTTTGCTTCCAGTTTGTTTAAACTCCCTGAATAAGTTTTCTCTAAAATAATTCTGATCCCCTCTTCTTTTACTGGGAGTTCCATATAAGAGTAACCTTCACTAGGCAACTGAAGTATTTCTCCCAATATCCTAGAATCCAAGCAGATATCAATTCCTTGACTGTTGAAGTCACTGACCCATTTCCATAATGTAGTTTTGGTAGAATTCTCTAACTAGGTCACATAGGTGACTTCCTTAAGGGAGCAGTAGAAATCCCATCCTTGGTTTTTAATCTACTTGCAAAAGTAAAACCTTCTTTCTCAAAGAACCGAAAATCTATATTCTTCCCGGTTTCGACTTTTCTATCAGAAAGAGGATTCACACTGGACTTGGGAAGGATTGAGAGGGACCTTGAGCAGATACTAAAACTGGAGTGGGAGCAGTTGAAGACTGAGCATGCCTTTTCTTTCGGATAATTTCTTCAGGCTCACGGATTGACTTCCTTCTTTGGGGAAGTTTCATCTTTGGAGCCATATTCAATATAGTAGCAGGCAAGGAGACTTGAATTGAGTGGAGGAGGGATCACAAGAGAGTGAAGAGGGATTTTGGTGGAGAAAAGAAGTGGATTTGGGAAGATCGGTGAAGTGCTAGGGCACGTTCCAACCGTGCCAAACAATGTGAGAAAGCACAAAAAATTCCTTTCCAAGGAGGCGATTTTTGGTGGAGAGGAGGAGGAGAATTGCTTCGAATTGGATCCTTAGATTTGGAGCAAAAAGAGTTGGAGAAGATGGCTTTTGGAAGGAGGACGATGAGAAGATGAGTCGTCTCACGAACAGGGATCCAATATAAAAACAATGAGCCCGTGGAAAGTTTGAGGAAATAACAAGTTTGCCATTGAGTCGACTCATGGGGGTCGACTCATGAAGTTCAGAAATTCAGAAAAAATATGAATAAATTCCAGAAAAATTCAAAATTTTGGGAGAAAAAATTTTGCTCAATGATAAGTTTTTTAAAATGATAAATTTGAGCTTTTGGGACCAGGATAGATATTGAAAATTGAGCTCTAAGAGTTTTTGACATCAATTCTTTAGAAATTGAGAAATTTTAGGCATATGGATCTAGAATTCCTAGATTTCTCCTAATTTCACAGAATCTATCCTCACTAAGGGCCTTTGTAAAGATATCAGCTAATTAATTTTCAGTGCAAACATATTCAAGCATTACATTTTTGTTTTGAACATGTTCTCTTATAAAATGATGTCTTATTTCAATATGTTTGGATCTTGAGTGTTGAATTGGATTTTTAGATAAATTTATGGCACTTGTGTTGTCACATCTTATTGGTGTTTCATTAAGTTTGATTCCAAAATCTTCGAGTTGTTGCTTAATCCACAAGATTTGAGCACAACAACTTCCGGCTGCAATGTATTCGGCCTCAGCCGTAGACAGTGCCACCGAATTTTGTTTCTTGCTAAACCATGAGATTAGGTTAACTCCAAAAAATTGGCAAGTTCCACTTGTGCTTTTTCTATCTAATTTACATCCAGCAAAATCAGCATCTGAATATCCTAATAAATTAATTTGTGAGTCCTTAGAGTACCATAATCCTAGAGTTTGAGTACCATTTAAGTATCTAAGGATTCTTTTAACAGCATTCAAATGAGATTCTTTAGGATTAGATTGATATCTAGCACATAAACATACACTAAACATGATATCAGGCCTACTTGCAGTTAAATATAATAATGAGCCAATCATACCTCTATAGTATTTTAAGTCTACACATTTACCTTCATCATCCTTGTCAAGCTTACATGAGGGACTCATTGGTGTGCCAATTGGTCTGCAGTTCTCTATTCCAAATCTTTTGAGTAGTTCCTTGGTGTACTTGCTTTGGGTGATGGAGATTCCCTCTTTTGATTATTTGATTTGGAGTCCGAGGAAGAAGGTGAGTTCTCCATCATGCTCATCTCGAACTCCCCCTGCATAAGCTTAGCAAAGTCTTGACAAAGGGATTCATCAGTAGACCCAAAAATTATGTCATCAACATAAATTTGTATAACTAGCATATCATTTTGATTTCTTTTAATAAAGAGGGTTGTATCTATATTATCTCTTGAAAAATTATTATTTAGTAGAAATTTGCTTAGCCTATCATACCATGCTCTAGGTGCTTGTTTTAATCCATATAAAGCTTTATTTAATCTAAAGACATGATTAGGAAAAGCATGACTTTCAAATCCAGGGGATTGTTCTACATATACTTCTTCAGCGATATATCCATTTAAAAATACACTTTTAACATCCATTTGAAATAATTTGAATTTCATAAAGCAAGCATATGCAAGTAGAAGTCTAATAGCTTCTAATCTAGCAACAGGTGCAAAGGTTTCATCAAAATCAATTCCTTCTTCTTGATTATATCCCTTAGCAACCAGTCTTGCTTTATTTCTAATTACATTTTCATGCTCATCTAATTTGTTTCTAAAGACCCATTTTGTGCCAATTATTGAATAATTTTTAGGTCTTGATACTAAGGTCCAAACATTATTTCTTTGAAATTGATTAAGTTCCTCTTGCATTGCATTAATCCAATTATGATCATTTTTAGCTTCTTCAAAAGTTTTAGGTTCAAGATGGGATACAAAAGTACAATGATTAACTACATCTCTAAGTGAAGAACGGGTTTTTACCCCATGCATAGGATCACCAATAATTAACTCCTTAGGGTGGTTGTGAACATACCTCCATTCTTTGGGTAGGTCATTTGTACCTTGAGGTTGTTCTTGAATTTTTTCACCTCTCTCATCTTGTTCGTCTTCTTGATCCTTGTCTTCTGGAGTTGCTGAATCTTTCAGATTGATCTCCTTCATACCTTCTATTAGTGGATCTGCATCATCAACACCCTCATTCTTCCTTGAAGGAAGATCGTTAGATTCATCAAAAATAACATGTATTGACTCCTCAACTACTAAAGTTCTTTTGTTGAAAACTCTAAATGCTTTACTAGTGGAGGAGTAACCTAGAAAGATTGCTTCATCTGATTTTGCATCAAATTTATCAAGTTTTTTTTTGCCATTATTTAATACAAAACATCGACAACCAAAAATATGAAAATATGCAATATTTGGTTTTCTTCCTTTCCAAAGTTTATAGGGAGTTTTCTTTAAAAATTATCTAATCAAAGCACGATTTAAAATGTAACATGCTGTGTTAATTGCTTCCGCCCAAAAATATCTGGGAAGGTTGCTTTCACAGAGCATGGTACGGGCCATTTCTTCTAAGGTTCTGTTTTTCCTTTCAACTACCCCATTCTGTTGGGGTGTCCTAGGAGCAGAGAAGTTATGGCCAATTCTATTTTCATCACAAAAATTTTCAAAGTCTTGATTTTCAAATTTAGTTCCATGATCACTTCTAATATTTTGAATTGAAACCCCTTTTTCATTAGTGACTTTTCGGTAAAATTTAGTGAAAATATGAAAAGTTTCATTTTGGTGTTTCAAAAAGAAAACCCAAGTAAAACGAGAGTAATCATCTATAATTACAAAGCCATATCGTTTTCCTCCTAGACTAGTGGTTCTTGTTGGTCCAAATAAGTCCATATGTAAGAGCTCTAAGGGTCTAGAAGTTGAAACAGTATTTTTGGATTTAAATGAAACTCTAGTTTGTTTACCTAATTGGCATGCATTACAAATTCTATCCTTTTCAAAATTTAATTTTGGCAAACCAAGAACTAAATCTTTCTTAATTAATTTTGAAAGAGAATGCATGCTAATATGTGCAAGTCTACGATGCCACAGCCAACTAGTCTCATTAATTTTAGCATTCAAGGATACTAGGCATTGCATGTCTAATTTGGCTAAGTCATTCAAATCTACCATATAAACATTGCCATGCCTATGTCCTATAAATTTAATGCCATCGATAATAGGACTAGTCACAATGCAAACAGATGATTCAAAAACTACTTTATACCCTTTATCACAGAATTGACTAATGCTAAGTAAGTTATGCTTTAAACTTTTAACTAATAAAACATTCTCAATGTAATTGGAAGGAGTGATACCAATGTTACCTATCCCGATGATCTTTCCTTTGCCATTATCTCCAAAGGTGACCATCCCTCCATCCTTAGCATCAAGCGTGATGAATTGTGATTCATCACTAGTCATGTGTCTCGAGCATCCACTGTCAAGATATCATTTCCTGTTTCCTTCTTGGGATGCTAGACACACCTGCAAGCAAAGGTCAAGTTTCTGTCTTAGGTACCCAAGCTTTCTTGGGTCCTTTTGGGTTAGTCAAAATGGTTCCTTTTGGAACCCATATTTTCTTTGTGTTTGCATATTTGTTAATAAGACATGTGTATGATTTATGTCCTATTCTTCCACATTTGAAACAAGTAATATTTGTAGACTTGTTACTTGAATAATTTACATAAATATCCTTCAGAAATTTTTGTTTCTTCAGAGGTTTATAGCCAAGTCCAGCTTTATCATATATAGCTTTCTGATTATCAAGGATCATATTTAGTTTGTTTGAACTTAAGGTGAACTTATCTACTATAGGTTTTAGCTTGTTAATTTCATTCTTTAAGTTTTGATTTTCTTGAATCAAGGTGGATTTTTCAATTGAAAGGTTTTCAGCTTGTTTCACTAAGGACTGATTTTTTAATTTCAGTTCTTTATTTTTCTTCCCTAGTTTCTTTAATTCATCAATTGAATCATAGAATGCTTCATGCAATTCTTCAAAAGTAAATTCACTAGTGGATTCAGAAGTTACCTCATTTTCGTGTGCCATCAGGCACAGGTTGGATTGTTCTGTTGAGGTTTCCTCGTCGGAGCTTGAGTCATCACTCGCACTCCAAGTCGCCATCATTGCTTTCTTTTTGAACTTTTTGGTACCTTTCTTCAGTTGTGGACATTCGGATCTGAAATATCCCGGCTTCTTGCACTCGTAGCATATAAGGGGTTGATCTTTCTCTTTTTCTTTGCTTTGTTCCCCTTTTGTGAACTTCTTTCTCATCCCCTGTTTCCTTTTTCTTAAAAACTTCTTAAATTTCCGGATGATGAGTGCCATCTCTTCATCCTATTCTTCATCTTCAGTGTCATCCGTTTCATAATCAGGCGAAGTTGTGGATTTGAGGGCAATGGTTCTTTTCTTTTTGACTTCATCCTCTTGATGTTGCTTCATGTTAAGTTCATGAGTCATCAAGGATCCAAGAAGCTCTTCTAGAGGTAGAGTGTTCAAGTCCTTTGCTTCTTGGATGGCGTCACCTTGGCTTCCCAAGTTCTAGGCAATGACCTGAGAATCTTCCTTACAAGCTCACTGTTAGTATAAGATTTGCCAAGACTCTTCAAACCATTGATTATATCAGTAAAACGAGTAAACATAGCAGTTATGGACTCATCATGCTCTATTTTGAACAATTCATATTTATGCACTAGCATGTTTATTTTAGTCTCTTTTACTTGATTTGTTCCCTCATGGGTTACTTCTAACCTATCCCATATTTCTTTAGCAGATGCACAAGTAGAAATGCGATTAAATTCATTTGCATCTAGTGCACAATAAAGAATATTCATAGCTCTAGCATTTAATTGTGCCAATTTCTTATCAACCTCATCCCATTCTTTCTCGGGTTTGGTTGACTCCTCATCATTTATAATCTTGGTGGGTGTGTAAGGACCGTTCACTATGATACTCCACATATCATAGTCGAGTGCTTGTATGAATATCTTCATCCAAGCTTTCCAATAGGTGTAATTAGACCCATTAAAAAGTGGAGGTCGGTTTGTAGATTGCCCCTCGGCTAGAGAAGTACCGACATGGGTTGCCATAGATCTTTGGCTCTTTGATTGTTAGATCAAAGAAGGGCTAGAGCACCGGGCTCTGATACCACTTGTTGCCCAGCTATGCAACCCAAGAGGGGGGGTGAATTGGGTTTCTAAAAATTTTAGGCTTAATTAATTACTTATGATGAATGAGAACAAAGACTTTAAATTAAGACTAATTTTTTAAAGTAAGAATGCAAGGATATAATAAAGAAATAAAGAAAAACAATAAAGCACACCACAAACACAAGGATTTATAGTGGTTCGGTGCCAACCTTGCACCTACATCCACTCTCCAAGCTCCTACTTGGGAATTTCAATCCACTATACTTGTATTCAACCCGAATACAAACATCGAAAACTCCGACACTAGCTATCCCAAGCTAGTCTACTTGTTTCTCGGGTACAAGTCAACCCAAAATACTCCGATTTCAGGTTCGGATCAACCTTTCCTTGTTTTGGAAATCCTCCAAAAACAAGAACAAATACTCACAAAGAGTAAAATAGCTTAGAGCACAAATTAATACATTAACAGCTCCTTAAATGAGCGAATATAACAATAAAAACACTTTACTCAAATGAAGAATTCCTTTTTGGATTTTCTCAAGGTGGATGAACGCTTGAATGAATGCTTAAGAAGGGAATGATCTTTGATTGAAGACTTCTTGAAGGCTTTGAAGGATCTCTAGATCAAGGTTGAAATAATAGGCGTGAAAAATTCTCTCTTTGAATGCTCTTGAATCTCTTTCACAATCTCTCGTGTGGATTTTGGATCCTCTTTTCTTTTTCTCTCGAATATCTCGTTGATCACTTCGTGTATATTTTGGATCCTCTCTTTTGTATTTGATCTCTCTCATTTTTTTTTTTGCTGTTTCTTTCACCATTTGAAACCTTTTATAACCTTAAGAAGCAAGAGAAAATATATTAGGCAGAAAAAGAGCCGTTAGAGCATTTTTAGGAAGCATAAAAGACAATTAAAATGGGCAAAAAACTAGCCGTTGCGGATATTTTCCATCGCAGGGGTCGACTCATGAGTCGACTCATGCTTCAGGAGTCGACTTATGAGTCGACTTCTGTTGCAAAGACCAGAAACTTGGATTTCTGGATTTTTTGGCCCAAATCAGCAGAGGTCGACTCATGAGTCGACTCATGCCTTGTGGGTCGACTCATGAGTCGACTCACAGGTCGTGCCAAGCCAAAAATCCAGCGTGCCATGAGAATTTTTTTGCGTGCCAATCAGCTCATAGTGCCATGAGTTGACTCATGAGTCGACTCATGCACTTCAAACCTTCATAACTTCAAAAATATAAGTCCAAAAATAATGAAATTTTCACCAATAGATTACAAATCATTTGTTCTACCAAATGATACTATCAAATCAAGATTTTAGTAAAATTACAATTTTGCCCTTGAAGAGCATAAGGACTTTTTCAATTTAAAATTATTTGTATCCCTTCAATCTGCTTTGTAATCATCAAAATCAATCTAGGAGCAACAATCGGGTGGTCCACGGCTTAGCCTGTGGACCACGTGGGTGTTTCCCACGCATTTCTCAAAGTCCACGATACTATTTTGTGGACCGAAGCGCGATCGGACGGCCCAGAGAGATTGCGGTCTTGATCCGATGGTCCAGGGGGTTTTTTGGCTTTGTTTAGGACTCCTAATCCCTCTCTAATCAATTTTAAACCTAGTTTTAATCCTTTAAAAGCCTATGCGTGAAACAGAGAGGGTGGGTGTTTGGTTTTCTCGCACCGTACGAACCCGAAAAGAGAGAGAGGCGGAAGCGCTGAGAGAGAAGGAGCAGGAGGCTCCTGGACAGCGGTCGCCAGGCACTTCAGGAGTTCAGGGGGGTCTTCCAAGAGAGAGAGCTTTTGTGAGGGAAACTTCTAGTGAAAGAGAATTGGGTGTACAAGGGTTGAGGGTGAGGTCTCCTCTTGTAAATTTTTTTTTTCATAGTGAAGTTTGCATGCCCCGTGGAGGCGAGCCCTTTTGTGGCTGATCCACGTATTTTGATTATTTTTTCTTTTGTTTTGTTTCTTCTTTCTTCCTGCTGTATCGCATGGTACTGAAAAGACCTTGGGAGGTGATGTCCTGGCTAGACATCCACCCAACATCAGATGGTATGATAGTACTACAACTCTCGCATCCATGGCAAGGAGTTCAAAGTCGATGAACTAGTTCTACGGTGCATCAAAGTATCGCAGCCTACGAAGTGAGGGAAGTTGTCTCCTAAATGGAAAGGCCTCTATCTAGTAGACAAAGTCATCAAGCTCGAGACATATCATCTGAAGCAACTGGATGGAGTACTCTTATCTCGATTATGAAATTCAGAGAACCTTCAAATATATTATCACTGATATAATAACTACTTCTCAATAAATTAATCTTTTTCAAGTCCCTCGATCCTCTCCCAATTCTCAACGATGACACGATTTCCATATGAATCCCCAAGAATCGAGAAAAAATGTTCGATATACCAAATCGTCAAAGGCATATCCCTAGAACAATAATTCAATGGTCTTGCAATATTGCAGTCTTAAAGACTTTGGAGAAGGCTATCACTATGAAGCAAAGCTTATCCACAAGAAAAGTATACATATAAAAGTTTTTATCATTCATTTTAATATTTACAATAGTGGTGTCATGAAGGTGCCACGTACCAAAAAAAGAAAAGAGAGAAAACCAAAAATAAGGTAAACAGAGAGGGCCTAATCCTCATCCTCTGAGGAAATTGCCTCGATTTCTTCATCGTTGTTCCCTGGATGGAGGTGGTGTAGATCTAGCTGTAGCAATAGATACTTTATGCATGGTTTGCAGTTTTTAAAATCCTGGATGAATCCAACCATCGAAGCATCAACGAGCTCTTTCTTGAAGGCTTCGAAAGCCTTGTATTCCACCATATAGTAGAGTCACACCTCTGTAAAGGCATCGACGGTGGTGCCCTGATGGGGTGCTCCCCCAGGAGAGGAGGACCCCTTGCTAGGGGCCCTCGGAGGAGGTGGAGCCCAATCCATGATTGGAGACTCCAATAAGGGGGCCTTTGCCCTCTTAGGCAAAGATTTTCGTAGGCATTCGATTTTCTTTTTTGCTACCTCCTTCACAATGTTGGGAAATGTGTCCTAAAGTCAATCATTTAGGTTGTAAATTATTACGCTCCATATATGTATATGAATTATAAATTGATAAATATTATCTGATAAATTCATTATAAGTAATATATTTTTTTAAACAGAACTCATATTTTATGATGAAATCCTTAGAGCTACTTCTAAAATGATAAAGGAGGATTCATCATGTAGTTCATAAATTTTACTCACGACCAAATGATATAATTATTATAAGAACGATAATTATATCGAGTGTAAGTCATTGTGTGCCATATTAGTTAGTTGTCCCTTTAACCAAGATATATGGTAATACGGGTATAGCATATGGATGATATATAAGAGTATATTTCACTGAGCGTGATCACTTTCGGAGTACTCTACTGCCAAGGATTGCTCTGATGGGATATGGGTATAAATATTCCTCTGATCTGAGGCTACCTTGATGACTTGCAAGTAACTCACTGTGTTTTGATGTCGGACTATCTGAATTTGTAATTCGATGATGGAAGATTTTTGGATACAGTCAAGTACTTGTGAAGTCTGAGTGCGAGTCAAGATGGAATTGACCGCTTCAAGTAAAATTGAAGATGATGCATCACTGTGTTTTAATTCAGCAAACTTTAACCAGAGTAGTCTTAGTGAGGAGTTATAAAATTTTTGAGATTGAGACATAATGTGGATCACTCATCTAGGGTTGATAGTTTAACCCAAAGTTATTCTTGAGCATTGAGTGTCAAAGGGATAAATTATACGATAATTATATCCACTTGAATTCTAGAGTATTGCTGGGCATACATTTGACCTATCCAGATGTCGAAAACTATTGCTAGATGATAATATCAATTAGTACATGAATTATTCTTATACTACCAGCTTAGATTCGAATCTATGAGATCACACACATAGAAGTACCATCTGATCAAATGGCTGATTGACGATTATGAACATTGAAAGATTTAATTATCAATGTGATTGATAATTAATCCTATGCAAAAATTATAATAAATTATTTACTATGATTGATAAATTAAAAAAATAATTAAATTAATAATTTGATTGTTAATTGACTCAATTTGATTGAACAATAGGGATTGGATCAAATCTAATTGAATTGGATTCAATTAGGTTTACTTTGGATTGATTGGATGCAGTCCTATTGAATAACAGGACTTGTTCTAATTGATCTCAGGGATGCAAATCAAATTTTGAGTTGAATAGGATTCAATTAGTTTTATATAGACTTTGATTGGATCAAATCCTATTGGATAATAGACTTGATTGGATCAAGCCTTATTATCAAAAGCTTCTCTGATATCCATTAAGATGAGAAGAATCAATCTCTAGATCAATGAAATTTTAATCTAACTAATTTTTTAATTGAATTGGGGTTTAATTGGTTTTATAATTGGATTAGAACCTAATTAGTTAGTTTGTTATAACTAATTCCTAAGTTTGTTAGGATTGGATCTAAAAATTAGTTAGAGTTTGACCAAGATTCATGAGTCCTATTTGGAATAAGGCTGAACCAACTCCCTCCACCCATTTATTTAAGTCTCCGTGCTACATCTCCTCTTCATCATGGAATATCTCATGCCTCACCAAAAGAGCCACGTTCTCCCTCTCTTCCGTGAGAAAATAAGGTGGTCCCTCCCTCTTTTGGTCACCAAAAGGAAAGGAGGGGCGTCCAACAGGCTTCATTCCTAACTCTTTTTAAAGAGATTTTGTGAGGCTTTTGCTGCTGGTTCTTAGGTGTCAAAAAGAGCTTCTCTTGCTAATTCTACAGTAAAAAATTGGAGAAGAAAAGTTCTTCCTAATAAGCAAAAGAGAAGGAAAAAGAAGGATCTTCTTTCTTGTGCGCAGCCTTAGAGAAGAAAAAGTTCTTCTTTCAGATTTTTTTAAATTTTTTTTAGAATAAAAATTAGATTGGATCTTATTTTTAATATAAAAATTTAGAGAAAAAATATCAAAAAAAAATTGATTGGACGTTTGGAGCTTCCTAGAGTTCTAGATCAAGGAGAAAAAAGGAGAAGAAGAGAGAATAATGGTTCTTTTCTTGAGTCTCTCTTTTGGATTCTTCTAGAGCTTAAGATTTTATATGATTTTTAGTATAAAAAATTAGATTAGATCTAATTTTTATTATAAAAAATTAGAGAAAAAAAATTCTTCTTAAAAGTGTGAAAAGAAGAGAGAAATGTTCTCTCTTATGTATGGGAGAATTGAGAAGAAAGGGTTCTTCTCTTGATCTCTATCGTAGAGATCTGATACGTAGATCCAAAAAAAAAGAAGAGGATCTCTTTATTTTTCATATTTTTCTTAGATCAATCAAAGTATGGTGTTTTCAAGAGCTAGCACTCTCAAAAAGATCGATCAGCACATAGACTTCATTTGGATACTTGTAGAGATCGGACACATGTGCGGCTGTCGAGCATTATAAAGAACCAACTATTATGAATTTTAGATGTGATGATCTACTACCCATTCTTACGTATGGAGTTTTACACTCAATTCATATTTAGATATGATCTAAATATAATTTAGATATGATCTAATTATATATAGATATGATCTAATTACATATAGATATGATCTATACTTGCTAAATTTTAGATTTCAGATTTACATACATGCATATTATTTTATGTCATGGATCCTGTATAGTAGTTTTAAATTAGATCTATATATGTATTATAGATTAAATTATTTAATCTATGTATGTTCTGCTGTAAAATTTTAAAAATGCATATACAAAACCACCACGCTTCTCTTCAACTGGTATAAGAGCCAAATTCATTATGACATGAACATATATGCATGTAGAGTTGAAATCTAGATTTAGCAATGTATGAGATATATTATGATCTGAGTTTTGATATAATCTAATGTAAAAATTAGATCTGATATAATTTAGATTTGATCTAAATTTTTGCATATATGATATATGAGTAGATTAGATGATCTGATTAGCAAGTACTTGATTTAGATTGATCACTAAGCCATCCGGTCATAGGAGCAATAAGGATTTAAAAATTCTCTCTTCTTATTCGATAGGATGCTCTTATGGAGTGTAGAGATGCCATGTGATTTAATCTCATGAAGAAGAAAGTGAAAGAAAGAACTGACTTTTCTATAAAATCCTAGATGATGAAACCCTAGGATTTGTTGTATGTGATACAAAATTTGAGTTGTATAAAAATAAAATATTTAATCTATATGATTAAAATTATTTTAATAATAAAAAATAAAATTTAAAATCATAAAATATTTATATATGTTCTAAAGTTCGTTATAATTGATTTTATTTCAGTTTATGTGAGAATTTTCTGATCTAAAACTATGTGATAACTGTTGGCATGCCAACTGAGCCAACTCAATTTTGAACTGTGTCAATCCAGTCTCCTGATTTAATTAGCTCAGTGCTGACTGACATGACACGGTTGTCTCAGGTCGAACAGTAATGGTTGCTATTCATGATCAGTTAGTCGATCAAGTATCAGACTTAGTCGATCTACTAAAGTGAGCTGACTCAGTTCAGGAGTGAGTCGATCTAGTTTTCAGAATAAAAAATTTTACATAAAATTGATGTAAAATTATTTTACCAAATTGAAATAGTTTCAATTAATAACCTTAATCCATATTAATGCTATACTTAATTAAGAATTAAGAAATATATTTTAGATCTAGAATTATGATTAAAGATCTAATGACATTGCATAAAATATGGGACAAGGGTTAGCTCAAATAGGTCTTTTTAATTGAGTTAGACCTAAGGTTAGAATCAAAGACTTAATGGACTAAAAGAGTAGTTGATCAAATCTAACCAATAGTTGATTTAGATTAGATCAAGGATACTCTAGATCAAACATAATAGTTGTAGTTGGTCGAGTTCATATCTTTGATTAAAATAAATAGACCTTGATTGAGGCTCAATGGTTGAGCACGAGTCATTGGGCTGATTAGATCGCTAGGTGACTCGACTTGACCCATGTTGTTAAAGTTAATTAGTATGACTAATTTAGGTACCTTGGACCAACTTGTCTCTAGTTCTTCTCATGACTTGGTGAAGTCAGTGGGAGGATTTACGATGTGTTGATTGGACCTGCTAGTCACTAGTCCTTTTCATGACTCGGTGAAGTCAGTGGGAAGATTTATGACTTGCAGGTTGACTAATGAGTTATAAAATATATTAATCAAATTTTTTAAATTATTAGGTCTATAAAATAAGCTAGTCATGGGGATAACTAGATCATAACCTCCCATTAAGGTGCATGATAATTAGTTTAATATTTTAAATAGGTATTGGAAGCGCCATACGTCTGGTGTCTATTACGTATTGAAATTATTATCCATCGTATGACCATCTTATTGTACCTTCAGATTAATGCTCAGGTTGGTCGAGCCACACTCAGACCCAGACATCCATTTGTTGGATACACTTGATGTTATCATGTTAATGGTTGGACCTAATCAGGTTTTTCAGTGGAGGTGTCACACACCTGGTGAAGAGATACTTGAGGTAAAATCTAATTGTCAAAAGTTGTTTGGAGAAATAATTGGTTATGAACCTACCCATGGATGCACTAAATTGGCTGAGCCACACTCAGATCCGAATGCAGTCTATGTGGATTCTAGTATCTACTAAGGAATTAAAGTAATTCATCGGATTAGAAGTAGAGACTATCAATTCATATAAAATAGTGAGAAAATCTTTAGACTAAAGTTCAAGTCTTAAGGCTTAAAATAGTTCATATACTAATAGGTCAATTATTTTTTTTTCAGAAATGGCTAGAATATTGTCGCTCTATTCACTGTTAGACAGTGACAACGTCATCGAACCTAACTTCGATAGTCAGTATCAGAAGTTGAATATAGTTTTTGAGCAAATTGATCAAGAAATCTCAGGCTAATCCAAATAGGCTTAAAAGAGAAATCAACAAATGATTGCTGATCAAGATAGTTATATGATAACTTCTTGAAGTTTTTCTATTGATAATATTACTATCTGGGTATAGGATATTGATAGTATAAGTCATGTTTGTAAATAGTTACAAAAGACTTCAGGATAATAGAAGGTTTATAAATAGCAAGAGACTCTTGAATGTAAGAGATGGAAGTTTGTTCCGATCTTAACATTAAGAATCATCAAGCTTGTTTTCAATCCTGAAGATGTCATTTTAAATGATTGCCACTATTATCCAATCTTATTGATGGTGTCAATAAGAATAATTATTGTGATATCATTGTGAATGATACTACAATAATGAGTGGATAATTGAAAATAATACAAACTCAGTACCATAGTTTGTTAGTATAAAGTATACATCTAACTAACATCCTAGATTAGATAATATCACTGAAATTCACTTTTGGCATAATTGACTTAGTCACCTTTTATTGGAAAGGGTGAATGAGCCAGTAATATTCTGAGTTTGATATATATTGATGTATTTGCACTCATGAACATTAGTGCCAGAAGAGAGCTTACTACTTCATTAAAATCTCTGACGATCTATCTGGGCATGGGTACATCTTGCTTATGAAGTATAAGTTCGAATCGGTTGAAATGTTCAAATAATTTCGTAAGGAGATAGAAAAATAGATTGCAAAGAGTATTAGAACTCATTAGTTAGACTGATGAAGTCAATATCTTTACAATAAGTTTTTGACATGTCTTGAAGAGAATTAGATTCTCTCTTAATGGATCACTCCTACGATACTGCTGTTTAAGAGGATGTCTAAAAGGAAGAATCGAACTTTGTTAGACGTGGTTCGATCCATGTTGGGGTTTGCTGGTCTGCTTGAGGTTATATTTTAAAGACTACTTGATATATGCTCGAGAATGTTCTGAGCAAATCGATCATCAAAACTCCATGTGAGAATGGACTTAGGTAATTTAATAGTCTTTTATCTTAGAATTTGAGGTGCCAAACTTATATGAAATATTCACAAATCGACTAGCTTGGATTTTGATCCGATAAATATTATTTTAGAGATATTTCTTCTATCTTTCTGATGGACATGAGATGTTCATGAATCTTAAGGCATTCTATTTTGAAAAAAAAGTTCCTTGCTGAAGGAACTGATGCCGTTGAGAGCAAGCTTGATGAAGCTTGATAGGTAGAAGAACCGACTCTGACACAAACCAACAAAATCAGAGTTGATTAGATCAAATTCGGAGTCTGATGTAAAGGCATCCTTGAGTAGATACGGTAGAGTACCATGTCAGTCAAACAGCTACTTTGATTTCTAAGTTTGAGATGGGGATTTGATCTTCCATACAGCTACCATACAGGGATCTGACTTTGAGAAGTAGCTTGGAGCCATTAAATCTGAAATAAAGTCCATGAAGATTGACAATGTATGGATATTCATTGATACACCTGAAGGGGTAAGACCCATAAGGTGTGAGTGGATTTTAAATGGATAAGAGGCACAGATAGAAAGATAGAAATCTATTAATTCTGTCCGATTGCTAAGGATTTCATTAAAGTTATAGTATTGACTATGATGAGATATTTTTCTTATGGTAATTCTCAAGTCCATTCGATTGAATTTAACTTCTCAGAGTTGGAACATATGTTTTGAACATATGGCTTCATTGAGAATGAAGTAGAATCTTGTATATACAAATGGGCTAATAGTTCTGTAATAGTATTCTTTGTATTGTTTGAATAAAATTTTTTTAATCGAAAATGACATCCCTACATTACAGGAAATAAAAGTTTGGTTGTCATCTCTATTCTCCATAAAGATTTAGAAGGTTATAAGAACCATCCTTTAGTATTTATGAAATATTAAAGATCAATGGCTCGTTTATGGAGAATCTAACTTAAAATTTGTAGAATATTGATTTCAATTTCTAGTTGGATCGAAATGATAAAGTTGTGTCAGATTATATTTTTATCCTAAAAGAGGAGCGACATGCTGGAAAGGTTCTATGCAGTATTCAGTAGTCAGTTTTATTTACAATACAGAGTTCTTTGTGGCATTTGATACTGGTAAAAATATTATTAATTTGGTTATGGAAGTCCTTTAGCAAGCTTGGAGTGGCACCCTCCATCGATGGTCCAGTCCTTCTGTATTGACAGCAATACTGGAGCCATAGCTCAAGCTGAAGAACTAATGTTCCATCTGAGAACCAAACACTTTCTGCATCGCTTTCACCTTGTTCGATAAGATTGAAATAAAATCAACCTTAGGAAGATCAACTAAAAGGAGAACTTGACTGGCCCATTCACTAGAGCAATCGGATCTAAAGAGTTCGATGATCTCAAAGAGAAGATAGATATTTGATACCGATCTAATTGGCTTTAGTCCAAGTGAAAGTTGTTAAAAAATATGTCCTAAAGTCAATCATCTAGATTGTAGATTATTGCACTCCATACATATATATGAATTATAAATTAATAAATGTTATCTGACAAATTCATCATAAGAAATACATCTTCCTAAACAGAACTCATATGTTATAATGAAATCCATAGAGCTACTTTCAAAATGATAAAGGAGGATTTATCGTGTAGTTCATAAATTCTGCTCGCAATCAAATAATACAATTATTACAAAGATGATAATTGTATCGAGTGTAGATCGTTGTGTGTCATATTAGTTGATTATCCTCTTAACCAAGGTATGTGGTGACACAAGTATGGCATATGAGTGATATATAGGAGTACATTTCACTGAGCATGATCACTTTCGGAGCACTCTACTATCAAGGGTTACTCTGATGGGATATGGATATAAGTGTCCCTCTAATCTGAGGCTACCTCGGTGACTTGCAAGCAACTCACTGTGCTTTGATGTCAGACTATCCAAATTTTTAATTCGATGATGAAAGATTTTTGGGTACAGTTAAGTATTGTGAAGTCTGAGTGCGAGTCAAGATGAGATTGACCGTTCTAAGTAAAATTAGAGATGATACATCACTGTGTTTCAATTCAGCAAAACTCTAGTTAGAGTAGCCTAGTGAGGAGTTACAAGATTTTTGAGGTTGAGACACAATGTGGACCACTCATCCAGAGTTGACAGTTTAACCCAAAGTCATCCTTGAGCATCGAGTGTCAAAGGGATGAATTATACGGTAACTATATCCACATGGGTTCTAGAGTATTGTTGGACATACATCCGACCTATCCGAACATCGAAAATCATTGTTAGATGGTAACATTGATTAGTACATGAATTATTCTTGTACTACTGGTTTAGATTCGAACCTATGGGGTCACATACATAGAAGTACCTTCTGATTAAATAGTTGATCGATAATTATGAATTATTGAAGGATTTAATTATCAATGTGATTGATAATTAATCTATATAAAGATTGTAATAAATTATTTACTAATGATTAGTAAATTAAAAAAATAATTAATTAATAATTTGATTGTTAATTGGCTCAATTTGATTGAGCAATGAGGATTGGATCAAATCTAATTGAATTGGATTCAATTAGGTTTGCTTTGGATTGATTGAATGCAGTCTTATCAGATAACAGGGCTTGTTCCAATTGATCTTAGGGATGCAAATCAAATTCTGAGTTGAATAAGATTTAATTAGTTTTATATATACTTTGATTGGATCAAATCCTATTAGATAATAGGCTTGATTGGATCAAGTCTTATTATCAAAAGTTTCCTTGATATCCATTAAGATGAGAAGAATCAATCCCTGGATGAATGGATTTTAATCTAACTAATTCTCTAGTTGGATTGGAGCCTAATTGATTTCATAATTGGACTAGGATCTAATTAGTTAGTTTGTTATAACTAATTTCTAAGTTTGTTAGGATTGGGTCTAAAAATTAGTTAGAGTTGGATCAAGATTTATGAGTCCTATTTGGAATAGGGCTGAATCAACTCCCTCCACCCATCTATTTAAGTCTCCATGCCACATCTCCTTTTCACCATGGAATATCTCATGCCCCACCAAAGGAGCCACATTCTCCCTCTCTTTCGTGAAAAAATAAGGTGGTCCCTCCCTCTTTTGGTCGTCGAAAGGAAAGGAGGGGCATCCAGGATTTGGACGCCCCATATCCCATGCATCCAGGCTTCATTTCCAACCCCTTTTGAAGAGATTTTGTAAAATTTTTGCTACTAGTTCTTAAGTGTCAAAGAGGGCTTCCCTTGCTAGTTCTACAGCAGAAAATTAGAGAACTAAAGTTCTTCCCAACGAGAGAAAGAAAAGGAAGAAAAAGTATCTTCTTTCTTGTGTGCAGTCTTGGAGAAGAAGAAGTTCTTCTTCTATATTTTTTTTCTATTTTTTTTAGAATAAAAATTAGATTAGATCTTATTTTTAACATAAGAATTTAAAGAAAAAATATCAAAAAAATATTTGGTTGGATGTTTGGGACTTCCTAGAGTTCTAGATCAAGGAGAAAAAGGGAGAAGAAGAGAGAAGAACGGTTATTTTCTTGGGTCTCTCTTTTGGATTCTTCTAGAGCTTAGGATTGCATATAATTATTAGTATAAAAAATTAAATTAGATCTAATTTTTATCATAAAAAATTAGAGAAAAAAAATTCTTAAAAGTGTGAAAGAAAGAGAGAAAGATTCTCTCTTATATGTGGAAGAATTGAGAAGAAAGGGTTCTTCTCTTGATCTCTATCATAGAGATCTGATGTGTGGATCTAGAAAGAAAAAGAGTGAGTTTTTTTATTCTTCATCTTCTTCATGTTCTTTTTAGATCAGCCAAAGTATGGTGTCTTCGCGAGCTAGTACTACTGAGGAGATCGATCAGCACGTGGGCTTCGTTTGGATACCTGTAAAGGCCGGACACGTATGCGACTATCGAGCATCATGAAGAACCAACTACTATGAATTCTGGATACGGTGATTTGCTACCCATGCTCAGGTATGGAGTTTTGAATTCAATTCATATTTAGATATGATCTAAATATAATTTAGATATGATCTAATTACATATAGATGTGATCTATACTAGCTGAATTTTAGATTTCAGATATACATACATATATATTAGTTCATGTCATGAATCTTGTATGGTAGTTTTAGATTAGATCTATGCATACATTATAGATTAAATTATTTAATCTATGTATCTTCTGCTACAAAATTTTAAAAATATATGTACAAAATCACCACACTTTTCTTCACACAAGTCATGGTGACTGCTCCATCATTGCAAAATTACTTAGGGAAGATTAATGGGGGTTCTCAGATGGATGACTCTACTGTGAGGGAGGCTCCCTATTTATACAAGTTTCAAGCTACGTGCACCCAACTAACCAGTAATCGGATTGCACTACGCATCCGATTCTGAAATGCCAATCATCGCAGCCATTAACTGTGCACTTCCATTACCAAAAAGTAATTAATGAGTCACCCTGAGACCCACTTTGGCCTACCACATGGAAATCAGAGGTTGGCCAGTTCGTTCTCTTGGAAAGCCCCACTTTTCATTATGGCAAACGGAGTTCCAAGGTGCATCACAAACTCGTGCTTGGATTTTCGATAAGCGGACCCACAGGCAGACTTTGACCAACATAGAGCCAATCATTAGAACTCCCCAAACTCATCTAGAGGAAACTTTGGGTCCGTCTGCCGAAAGTCCTTGGATCGAATGAACCCCAAAAAAGACAACAACAATCTACATCAGAGAATCTTCAAGTGCATTATCAATGATCTACTAATTATCTTCTAATAAAATGATCCCTTGTCCAAGACACTGCCGCTCTTCTCTCCCTGAAGTTGGCTTATTCTGGCTGCTAAAGCCCACTTGGCTTCTTCGATGATCCTGGACGATGCGATAGTGTACTTTAGTTTGGAGACCTCATCTTGGGCACGATGAAGCTCCTTTTGACAATGAGCTGCCCTTGCAACCGCGCTGCACTTGGCTTCACTGGCCACTCGAATGAGCCTATCCCACTCTTTGGCTAGCTTGCGCCTCTCTGTGAGATGCTCTTTGTGAGTTTGCTTGGAGCACGCCCTTAAACGATCTATCTCAGCCGAAGCCTCATCATACTTTTTCTTCATCCTTAAAAACTTTCGCCTGACTTCGATTGCTTCCTCCCTGGCCTTCTTAATGCCTCTTTGAGGGCCTTAACTCAAGGTCGAATTGACAAGGCCATCATGACAGATGAAGGTTCAGTGTAGTATTTATATTGACCAAACTGAGACAAACATATCACAATCATCATAAGTCAATAGAGGTAAAAATTACCATTTTTATTAATATAAAAATATTCATTACATCAGTAGAAAGATAAAAGAAAAGTTATAAAATTTAAGTATCTCCGACCTCGACCTGAGGATCAACGGAGTAACTTGGGGCAGCTTCAGCAAGCTCCAATAGCAAGGCAGCTTCGACAGGCTTCGGAGGTAAAGAAGCTTCGACAGTGGTAGGCACTGGCACATCCCCAGCTACTGGATTAAACAATGGCCATTCTCCAATGAATGTAGGATCTGGGGCAAAAACTCTCATTCCTCCCTCTTTTTCTTCCTCTTCCTCTCCTTCCTCTCTATTCAGGAAGGCTAGGTTAAGGTCTGGAAAGCAACCACGATCTCTTGCGACAGTCATCCTGTCTGACGCTATAGGCTTCATGGCCAAACTCCACCTTTGCCCGAGAGAACTCCTCTGACGAAAGGATTTGACTACTAGACACTTAGCCTCAGCAATCTAGCTCTCCACCTCCTTTTCGAGCTCTGTGGCCTCATCCTCAACCACCCATTGCCTCTTTTTCTCTGAGACTAAAATAGACTCGGCCTTCTCTTTGGTAGCTTTGGCCTTGTCCAGTGCCTCTTTCAGGCATTTGACTTCAGCCTCAGCAGCTTCAATCTTGGACCAGGCTTCGACTGCAGTGGCCTCCGCAGCCTTCACCTTCTTCTCTACCTTGGTGGTCTTCGACTTGGTGACCCATAATGAGTTGGCAAATGCAGCGATGTGATGGCCCAGCTGTACCCAGGAAAAAGAAAAGTCAACCACTGAAGATGAAAAAAGAGAAGGAAAAAGTTGCAAGAAAAGAAGATAGGCTCACTCTAATGAAGGAGGTCATGGCCTCCCTCTACTACCTCCTGAAGCTCAGCTCTCCGATCCTATCGAGATTGACGTCGATGAGTGCCCCCTTGATTGTGTGGTGAGTGGCCTTCCAATCCTCCAAGGTCACGTCCATAAGAAATGAGTATTCGGCCTCCCTCCATTTGACAGGGACTTCAATGGAGTCTAGACTCAATTGATCGGCACGGACCGAAACCCCCTTGACCCAGGGGTAGGGAGAGCAGCCGTCATTGGAGAATGAGATTGGATCGAAGGAGCCGATATGGCTTTTGTCCGAGTGGAAGAAGCCAAAGGGAGTGCCTCTCCATGAGCAGCTTCGGAGGTATTACAACAAAACAGGATATTAGCGACAAAAAAATCATCACCAATAGTTGATTTTCGTTGTTAATAGTTATTAGCAATGAAAATTTCATCGCTAATATTTAGTCACTAATAATACCATCGATGAAAATTTTTTACGATGAAAAAAATTTTCATCACAAATAATAAATATTATCGATGAAAAATTTTTATTGTTAAAAAAAATTATTTTTTTCAAAAATTATTTATGATGAAAAATTTTAGTCATAAAAAAAGATAATTTATGATAAAAATAATTATTTATTATGAATTTTATTCATTATTATTAATTTAATTAAAAAATGTAATAAAAATAAATTTAAAAAAGTATTAGTGATGTAAACTTTTCATTGCCAATATAGCCATTTCTGATAAAAATTTTTATCACTAATAAATATTAAATTAATAATAATAAAAATATTTTTATCTTTATTAATTTAAATAAAAATTTTTATAAAAATTAAATTTAAAAAAAATTTAGCGACGTAAATTTTTTATCATAAATATGATTATTTATGATGAAAAAATTTTATTATTATTAATTTAATTAAAAACTTTTATGAAAATCAAATTTAAAAAAATATTAATGATGTAAAATTTTCATCGTAAATATAATTATTTATGATGAAACTATTTTTATCACTATTAATTTAATTAAAAATTTTTATAAAAATTAAATTTAAAAAAATATTAGTGACATAAATTTTACATCATAAATATTTCAAATTTTGATATATATTTTTATCACTATTAATTTAATATAAAATTTTAATATTTTTAAATTTATTAAAAAATTATTTACGATCAATATTTCATTGCTAATATATTTTTTCATGACCAATATTTTATCAAAAATAATTCTATCACTAATAATTTATTGATATTTTTTTAAAATAATTTATGAATATATATTTAATTTATATTTATAATATTTTTATAAATTAAAAATAAAAAATAAAATAAAAAATTCACATAATAAATTCATAAATAAATTTTATTATTTTATTATATTAAATTAACATTATAAGAGGTTTAAAATAAAAATAAAAAGTGATACAAATAGACCATCAAGTGTCAGCATCTGCAAAAGGAGAACGAACTGGAGAAGAAGAGCACTCAGATGAGCTCGGACTGACCTACTGCTGCCTCATCAGCTGCATCATCAGCTCCATTTATGCATTCACTCCATCATTTGGATCTGGAGCTGCTGGTACTCGTCGATGCTTGCAGTCAACTCATCAGCTCGCTGCTCAGTCTACCTCTGCACCTCCGCTAGCTGAGCATCAAGCAGCATGGATGTCAGCCCTAGATGAACGTAAAGATGAGGGAGTAGTGATCCACATCCTAGACCTCTAACATAACAGGATCTCACACCAAGCACCTGATCACAGATCTCATCATCTGTGGGTGCGGTCAAGCCCTCAGGGATAGGCTGGAATCTGATGTCTATCATACAGTTCTGAAAATTAAAGTTATAGCTATTTTAATTTCATACTAAAAATTAAACTGTGAATGAAAAAAATAATTGAACAAACTTACAAAGAGCTTCTGGCTCTCCGTTGTCCACTCTCGTGACCGTCGCTTGTGGGTCGCTGGTAGATATCGATCCTACCAGGAAGCTCGCCACTCTTAGCATCTCTCTGTAATTTGAGAATAATTAATTAAAAAAATTTTAAATAGCTAGATAATTATATACTAATTAAAAATTACTTACCATCTGTTCCATATGATGAACGAATGACCTCGAACCCCCATAATGTAGTATGGTCTGTCTAGCCCGATTTGTAGCATTCTGAACATATCTTCTCTGTACAGTTAGCAGTCCAATTAGTAGGTAACAAACTAAATTTAAGAATAAATGATTCAATCATTAAACTCTAAAAAAAAATTTTGGATGTGTAACCTAATATGTCGGATCCTCGTAATGCTAACATATGATAGTCCAATCATCCATAGTGATGATATCATAGAGCCGCTGCCGCACTGCCTCCGCCCCATGATCCTGCATCACATGGTATCAATGCTGATAGATGTGGTGGTGATAGTCTTTGAAACACAAAGATAAATGAGCGTCCATAGCTCGCTGCACATGATCCTCCTTAAAATCAATAATATCAAAAACACCCTACCAATAATAAATATTAGAAGAATATTATGCTAATTAAATATTTATAGTATAATTTATTTTATCTGTAACTGGGTGTAGAAAATCTCTCTCTGAGCCGGTACAATGTGATGCCAATCGAAAAGTATCATGGGACATTGTTGCGACATATGATGCCCAGCTCGCACCATCCCTTAATGGGCCTAGTGTAGCCGGGTGGTATCTCGATGTAGAGATGCTGTCTCAGATGCTCGCATCTCCAATGCTTTAGAGTGAGGTTCTTCGATGGACCTCGCCCTTACCTCACTATCGGTGGAGTGGCCTGAAACAACAATAAATAAATCATTAGTATGATAGCTATCTAAATAAAAAAATTAAATTTTATTATATAAAAAGTATAATAATACCACTCGGATCCGTCTTACTTGAACTCATCTCATTGGGACCTACCAGTGCAGGACCCTCTGGTGACAGAGCTGGTGCAGCAGTAGAAATCAGTGAAGGTGCCTCAGCCTCCAGGGTAAACAGCAAATGCGAACGTCGTCGTCTGTCTTCTGGTGTCATACCTATAATTCTTGACATATAAATGAATATAATATTAAATAATAATAATAAAAAATAAATTACATTCTAATGAATAGAATTATATCGCATACCATTATTATAAAAGAAGACTGAACAAAGAATATAGATCTACTCATCAATATTCGTATCTTTTTTGATGTGTAGATTCTCCTTTGAATCACAATAATCGACATATGTGTCATCTTTTATCTCATCGTTATTTGTAAACTGATCGTCATCCTCTGACTCATCAAGATTAAATATAAAATTAGCTTCAACTTCATTGAATGGCAGATCAGCCCTATTCAAAGGAGTCGTTACAAGTTCTTCATCAATAAGAAGCTCAGCTAATATTTGTTCTTCCTGCTGAAAAGCTTTCTCTTCATGTAAATCTAAATTTTCATCCATCTCTAATCGGGTTGGTATGTCAGATACGCCTTTACATGTTATTTTTTATATAACATGCTAATTACCTCGATACTTTAGATCCTTCAAATATATTACTTGTTTCGCTTGAGTTGCTAATATATACGGCTCATTCTGGTACCATGTTCTTGCAAAATTTACACTGATAAAGTATAGATCGATATGAATATCGATCTTTTTATTGCTAATATCCCACCATTCACACTGAAACAAGAATATAAAATTACTGGACCCATACTTCAATTCTATGATATCTATCAGTACATCATAATATTCAATCTCTTCTTCTCCTTCATATCCTATTGTAGCAATCCCAATATTCTGAGTCTGTCATTGCATCTTAAGCTCTCTTGTGTGAAATCTCATTCCTTCAATGATACAGGATGCGTAATGGTTAATCCTTCGATCGGGATCATATGTTAAATTTTACAATTCATCGATCGCACTCTCTTCTTTATTGAAATACTTATATTTCATCTACACCATAACATAAAAAATTATATTAGTTTAAATAATTATTTAATAATTATTAAAAATAATGTATTACTAGTGCAACTTATAAGATCACCAAATTATTTTACAAATTCTCTCCTATGTCGATCATCAACATCCATATTATTTTTTTTGCATAGTATACTCTTGTGCTCATTGCAACAAGTCATGATTTTTAATTTTATATCGATATAAAAAAATTACTTAGAATATTAAACAGTATGCTAAGATGATATTTACTCAATAAAATCTTTAATTTTTTCATAATTATTTAGAACGTAAAAGTATGCCTTGGATAGCTCGTTCATGTCTATAAATTCATATCTCCTTCCATCAATGGATTGAATTATTTGTTTAAATATAGACAGCGTCGGTTCATTGTCACCCCATTTATGGTCTATGTTACGATCTGTATGATTGAATCTTATTTCGATATTATCAAGATATATTGAGCAGAATGTGATACACTCCATAGCTACATATGCTTCGCTATAGACCCTTTATGCCATACTTTATTGCACACATAATTTTTTAAGGTACATAAGAATCTATAAATAAAAATAAATTTAAATTTTAAAAATATATTTACATCTTATAACTGATATGATAAAGTATGTATAATTTTTTTACCTTTCAAAAAGATACATCCATCGATAATGTACGTCCGGCCAAAAGAGATTTTTTTGGAAGATGAATAGCCAGATGCACCATAACATCAAAAAATGATAGTGAAAATTTTTTTCTAACTTACAAAGAATGAGTACGATATCCTTCTCAAACTTTTCAAGTTAATCTTAATTTTTGATAACACAGTTCTCAGAAGAATACTCCCAACTCAATCAATGTAGTTTGAACATCACCACCCAAATAGCCATGCATGACCATAAGAAGAAGCATTGCATCATCATATAAGAGTCATGACTTTTATGCTAGAGATATTGCTGTCATTGTTCCCAACACACCATGATAGGTTTGAAGCGTATGCATCAAAAAATTTTATGATTTTGAGCCATCCATAGAAACTCTTCTCAGATGGCATAAAAAATCTATCACCTCAACAAACTAAATGCAATTTCGATCGATTTTTATTTTCTGCAAATCAAGATGAGCATTTGTACTATTTTTTATTTTTTTTGGAATGTTCAATACAGTACTGATGATATTATCATAAATATTCTTCTCAATGTGCATTACATTCAGATTATGATGAAGTAGTAGCTGCTTTCAATATGGTAGTTCAGAAAAGATGCTTCACTTCATCCAATTCAGCTCAGCTTTAGTGCACTTCTGCTTGCGAGTACTCGATATTTTTCTAAATTGGATATTTTCAATAACTTCAAATTATTCTAAAATTTTTGTTCCACTTAACTCCTTAGGTGGCGGACGTCGGTCAGACTTACCATCAAAGAATTGATTGTAATAGATCCCCAAGAATGATTACTAAGTAAAAACCGTCGATGACCCATGAAGAATATTTTCTGTCCATACTTTTAATGTAAGGAAGATGCATCCTTGTTGCATATTGGACATACCAGATATCCTTTGGTGCTCCACCTAGATAAAATTTCATATATAAAAAATCATTTATGATCCATAAAATTGAAGTATGTAACTTAAAATTTTTTGACTCACAGAATCATATGTCTGCACTCTATTTTCTCATAGCTCCTTAGGATCATCGATTAACGATCATACATATACATCAATTTCATTACCTGGTGCTTTCGGATCCAAAATCAACAGTGACATAAAAATAAATGGTTCTTTCATACACTTTCAAGGTGACACATTATATACAACTAGCATCACATGTCACATGCTGTAGGAAGTACTCAAATTGCCAAAGAGATTAAATCCATCTATCATTAGACCAAGCCGAATATTGTGTGGGTCACTTGCAAAGTGTGGATGCTTTGCATTGAAGTCTTTTCATACTATAGAATCGATCGGATGGCTAAGTATGTTCTCCTTCGAAACCTACTGCTCATGATGCCATCTCATTTCTTCTGCTATCTTTGTGGACATATACAACCTTTGAAGTCTTGAAATCAATGAAAAATACTCAAAATTTTTTAAGGCATCTTCTTTTCTTTTCTATTATCGATTTTGTACCTAGGCTCACCGTATTTCAGATATTCAGTTGTCTATTCGTTATCCTCATAAAATAATATATAGTCATTTTTCAGGCATGTATAGGAATATAGTCAAGTCTCAATTTTTGCATGTATATTTTTACTTCAGAATATGATTTCGAAAGTCTCTCTCCATCGGAAGAGCTGCTTTAATCAATGTCAAATTTTGATCAAATAATTTCTGACTCCATTGGTTCATGATTTTAATATGAAGTAATTTTATCAAAAACTCTAACTTAGAGAACTTTGTATAATTTAGATAGAGTGGCTCTCGTGCATCCCTTACAAGCTTTGCAAACTATTCAGAAGTCCCTTCTACATTTGGGTGGATATTGGGTTCATGATCAAAATTGCCTTCAAATGCACTAATGCTCATACATACATTTAAACAATCATCCTGATGTAAATCATCTAATAGTTCTCCTATACCATCATATTGACAGGTTCAGCAGCATCACTATCATCTTCAATATCGTCATCATCGCACACAACTTCATTTGGATCACCCTTCGCATGCCATATCTAATAAGTATACTTCTTATCCATACCATAACATAGCAGATGCTCCTCAATAAGTATTATGTGATGATATATTATATTGATACATCTCTTGCATGGACACTTTATCCGACTAACACTGTCAGCCTTATATCGTACAAACTCAATAAAATCTCGAACACCTTTTTGATATTCAGATAAAAAATATCTCTAGTATTCATCCAACTTTTGTTGACATCCATCTAACAACAAACACAAAAACCATTAACAACAAAAAAGTTTTCAATAATATTCATCCGAATCAGATCTCGATCTGAATTTTGGATCGAATCGCGATCCAAATTTCGGATGAAATCTCGATTTGGATCCGAACATGGATCATTTTATACAAACCAGTACGTATTAAAGAACACAGACTGAATAATAACATAGAAAATCTCCTTCCATCAATTTAATGAAGCAAAAATATGATCCTATCCATTTCAAATCATTACTAACAAGTATGGTCATATCCCTTTCAGAAAATAATAATCTTATTATTGTTATTAGTCGATATTTTATTTCATTATTGTAAAAATTTTGACAGTATCTTTCTATGATTCTCCAAGTATATGATGTGAATATGGTGTCTACGCACCCTATCCACCATATACCCAGAAAACAATAGATAGATAACTATTGAGTACCATATAATGAAATAAAATATCAACTATTAATAATAATAAAATTATTATTTTTTAAAAAATTTAAATATGGGATATCCAAGAGTCAATCTCGATCAAGATCGACTCTTGAACGAAAATCTATGGCTCAATACAATTTAACAACCATCTTTGAACATACATTCAAAGATGGATTTCTAATTTATCAAAAAAGAGTAACTCTTCATTGAATTTTTTCATCAAAAATTTTAATAGAGTTTTTTTTAAAATAAAAATATTTTTTATATTTAATTATATAAGCAAAAGTATATAAAATAATACATAAAATAATTAAATTATAATAAACAATAGTAATGTGCATTGTGTTAGTGGAATAAAAAAAAATTATAAATTTCAGTAGTAATACTAAAAAATTTATGCAACAAATATAAATAAACTATAAGCATTTGAGCATGGAAAATAATATTAATGTAAAATAATAACACAAAACCTAATCCTAAGGACCCGATGGTTTTTTATTTTTTTTAAATATTTTTTATCTAAAAATAATAAATAATTTTTTATTTTTTTAAAATATTTTTATCTAAAAATATTTTTTCTCCTAAACGAGCTTCGGACTCGGCCTCCCACGGCCCCTTCTCCCACAACACGGGCACCGTCACACACCCCACGCCATCCGAACTCGACCCCCACTCTCGCGGCGTCGCCACCATCACCCACCCCTCGTAAGCCACCCCCCGCAGCACCGTCGCTCTCTCCAACCCCCTGCGATCCAGATCTCAATTCAGATCTGGATCAGATCCCGATCTGGATCCCAATCGAATCGAGATCTCGATCCAGATCTGATCTCGATCCAATTCAGATCGTGATCCAAATTTTATTTTTATTAATCAAATAATAAAATATTTGATTAATATTTTATTTTTTTATTTTTTTTCTTTTATTTTTTTCTTTTTCTCCCTCATTTCTTTCTACCTTTCCTCCCTCCCCCGTCACCCACCCCTCCATGCCGTCACCTCCTCAGTTGACCCCCTCCTTGACTGACGCCCTCCCCATCGTCACCTCCCGACCGACCCCCTCCTTGCCGTCACCTCCCCGGTCAACCCACTCCACAGCTTCATGGCACCGCTGTGTCGCGGCGACGCCCTCCCAGACCTGTTTCGCTCCCGTCTCCACCGATCGACCCATCCCCAGTCCTATGGTGTCGTCGGCTGCCCATGGCCCCCTCCCCACCCTCATCTCGCCCCTGACCATCCCCGACCCCATCCTGCCCTCGTTTTGCCCCTGATCGTCACCCGCCCCCTCCCGGCCTCGTCTCCACCGACCACCCCCTCCCCAGCCCTGTGGCACCGTCGGCCGCCCATGGCCCCCTCCCGCCCCCCATCTCGCCCTCGCTGCCCCCCGACCCCATCCTGCCCCCGTTTCGCATCTGATCGCTGGCTGCCCCCTTCTTGTTCCCGTCTCCGTTGGCCGCCCACCTCTCCGCACTGTGGCACCGCCAGCTGCCCACGGCCCCCTCCCAGCCCCCGTCTCACCTCGACCACCCCGTGACCCCCTCCCCCCCCCCATCTCGCCCTCGTTTTGCCCCTAGCCATCGGCCACCCCCCGACCCCATCTCGCCCTCGTTTTGCCCCTGGCCACCGGCTGCCCCCTTCTTGTTCCCATCCCTATCGGTGACCCCCTCCCTGGCCTTGTGGTGCCGTCGGCCGCCCATGGCCCCCTCTCCGCCCCCGTCTCACCCTTGGCCGCCTCGTGACCCCCTTCTCATCGGCCGACCCCCTCCCCAACCCCATGGTGCCACTGACCGCCCACGCGCCCCCCCTCCTTTTGCAACCCCCTTTGCCCCTTGGTGGCCCGATCAACACAAAAAAAAAAGTTGGAACCTTGCCTATGATGGACAGTGGTGCGAATGATGGATGGCGGTGGCAACGGTGGAAAGGGGCTCGTCGGTGGGAAGAAAGGGGGGAGAGCACGGAGAGGGAGAGGGAGAGAGGTGAGGGGAGATGGGAGAGCTCAGGGAGAGCTCAGGGAGAGGGGAGAGGGAAAGAGGAGAGGAGAGAAGGGAAAGGGGAGGAGGGGAAAGGGTTTCATGCGAAGGGACGTCGAGTTGATGTGCATTGAATGTAAAGCTATTATCGAGAAAAATTTTCATCACTAATATAATTATCAACGATGAAAAATATTTTCATTGCCAATAATTCCCGTAAAAAAAATTCTCCCCAAAAAAATTTTTTTCTAAAAAAGTTATTTACGATGAAAAAAAATTTATCATTATTAACATTATTAGCAACAAAAATTTTTACAAAAAAATAAAAAAATTTCATTAAAATTTTTTTTGCTAAAAAAATTTTGTCCAAAAAAATATTAGCGATGAAAAAAGAATTTCATCGTTAATAACTTTATTAGCAACGAAAATTTGATTTTGTCACCAATAATTTTCACCAAAAAATTTTTTTTACTCAAAAATAAAAAAATATTTATGATGAAAAAGATATATTTCATTATTAATAACATTATTACCAATGAAAATTTAATTTTTTCATCAATAATTTTCATCAAAAAAAAATTTCACTTAAAAAAATTTTCTCTAAAAGAATTTCACCCAAAAAAATTAATTTTCTTTAATCTAAAAAATTTTTGGTCTAATATAATTTTCCAAAATAATTTCATCAAAAAATTTAATTTTTTATTGATAAAAAAATTATATAAATTATTAATTTATAATTTTTTCTTCAAAAAAAATTATGTACATAAAAAAGTAGCTTGGCTATCCTTTGTAATGCATGCTTTTGTTGATCTAAAATATGTTAAAGAGCCTAGTTGATCTTCATATGATTTTGTTAGGGTTGATCAATTAAATGATCTAAAAATTTAGTGATATTTTTCATATGATTAGGAACTATTGTTGATACAAGGATTTGTTATCCGACAGAATTTGATTTCTATCTTTGTAGCCATATTAGTATAAAGATAATATTTTTTTGTATTTTTTTCTTATTATTTTATTTTTTTAGGTTAAGAGGGGCTAATCTCCACTTTTTCTATCCTATAATGATAAGTGGCAACTGGTGAATTGATTTTTATAGACAATCTTCTTGGTTTTAAGTATTTACATAATCTAGTTTTATCTAATTTTCAAAATATTTTTTATCAATTTATCTATATTTTATTTTCATTCAGGGGACCAGCAGACTAACATATTATCATGTACTGTTGGATGATAATTATTTTTCTACTGATACATTGCAGATGTTAACTAACAATCTTTGTTACACGTGAGTTAAATTTTGATCGTATTCTTATATTTTCACAAATATCTTGTTTGGACCAATTTTTAAGTGATCTGCTGGCCTTAATTTCTATATAGAGTCTGATCTTTCTGATGGAGGATTGATATCAACTGATGATTTCAGAGATCGGACTATTGTGGTGCATCATCTATCGCAGATTAAAGACAACGTTTAAGAAGTTATATTTTTTTATTAAAGATGTCATAGGATTTTGTGGTCATAAGAGATTATTGGCCAAACTTTTTTGGATGATTTAGAAGTAAATGACATAATTTAGTCCATCGAACAGTTGATAAAGTTTAGTTCTTTATACAGTTGAAAGTTGACATTTTTTTTGAATCAAATTTTTTGCGTTTAATTTTCTGAGATGGTTTGCTCCTGCATCTTATAGAAGGTTGATTCGATTGTGGGTAAAAAATTTTATTGCATCATCCAACAAAGTCTGGATACAAGGAGAATAATTTTTTTTCAGTGTCAGAAGTTATTTTTTTAAATTTCTAATTTTTTAATTATTTTTATAATTTTTTATTTTTTAAATTTCTCATTTTTTTAAAATATTTATGATAAAAATATTTTTATCATAAATAATTAAGTATATATGATAAAAAATAATTTTTTATTATAAATAATCAATTATTTTAATATAATATTTTTATCATAAATAATCTATAATTTTTATATTTTTTAAATTTTAAAGTATTGATGATAAAAATTTTTCATCATAAATAATAGACTATTTATGATGAAAAAATATTTTTATCACAAATATTAAATTATTTATAATTTAATATTTTTATCACAAATAATTTATAATTTTTATATTTTTTAAATTTTCTATTTTTTCAAAATATTAGTGATGAAAATTTTTTATCATAAATAATGAATTATTTATGATGAAAAAATATTTTTTTCATAAATACTAAATATTTAGTATAAAATATTTTCATCATAAATAATCTATAGTTTTTATATTTTTTAAATTTCTAATTTTTTTTTAAATATTGATGATGAGAATATTTTTATTGTAAATAATTGACTAGTTACGATGAAAAATTATTTTTCATCATAAATAGTTAATTATTTATGATATAATATTTTTATCATAAATAATTTATAATTTTTATATTTTTATATTTTTATTTTTTTTAAAATATTGATGATGAAAATATTATCATCATAAATAATTGACCATTTATGATAAAAAATAATTTTTCATTACTAACACTAAGTTATTTATGATGTAATATTTTTTCATAAATAATTCATAATTTTTATATTTTTAAATTTTTATTTTTTTCAAATATTGGTGATGATAATATTTTTATCATAAATAATTACTATTTATGATGAAAATAGTTTTTTATCATAAATATTAAATTATTTATGATACAATATTTTTATCATAAATAATCTCTAACTTTTATATTTTTTATATTTTTTATTTTTTAAAATATTGGTGATGAAAATATTTTCATCATAAATAATATTCTATTTATGATGAAAAATTATTTTTCATCACAAACACTATATTATTTATAATATAATATTTTCATCATAAATAATCTATAATTTTTATATTTTTTAAATTTTTTATTTTTTTAAAATATTGATGATAAATTTTTTTTATTATAAATAATAGACTATTTATGATGAAAAACTATTTTTTATCATAAATATTAAATTATTTATGATGTAATGTTTTTATTATAAATAATCTATAATTTTTAAATTTTTAAAATTTCATTTTTTTCAAATTTCATGATGAAAATTTTTTATCATAAACAATGAGTATTTATGAGGAAAAATATTTTTCATCATAAATACTTAATCATTTATCATGTAATATTTTTATCATAAATAATTTATAATTTTCAATTTTTAAAATTTTATTTTTTTCAAATATTTATGATGAAAACTTTTCATCGTTAATAATGAGTATTTATGATAGAAAATACTTTTTATTGTAAATACTTAATTATTTATGATATAATATTTTTATCATAAATAATCTATAATTTTTAAATTTTTAAATTTTTTTTCAAATATTAGTGGTAAAATATTTTCATTGAGAATAATATTATTATTGATGAAAAAATATTTTTCATCATACATAATTTAATTATTTATGATAAAATTTTTTTATCATAAATATTTAAAAATTTAAAATTAAAATAAATATTATATTATTTATAATAAAAATATTCATCATAAATAATGAGTATTTACGATGGAATTTTTTTTCCATTGCTAATAGCAAACTATTTGTGACGAAAAATTATTTTTATTATAAATATTTTATTATTTATGATGAATTTAATTTTTTATCGTAAATACTTTTATTGATGATGAAAATATTTTTATCATAAATAATTTTATTGTAAAAATACTCTTTTCTCATAGTAAGGGCCTCTACTTCTTTTGAACCCTGACGGTAGCTGATGAGGGTGCCTTCCTCTTTTTCTACATGTTCTTCCTCCTCAGTGCCTCAAGCTCTTCGGCTTCATGTCTGTGACAAGCCAGGATAAGTTAAAAAAAATAGGAGAGGAAAAAGGAGGTGAGCATCATAGGACTCCTAAACTAATTGCTGGGATTGGTTAGACTAAGGTCGATATGGAAAAGTATCTGCTCTGACAGTAACTCCCTCAGAGTAGGAATCTTATACTCCTCTAAGATTTTGGAGTGCTTTATGTCCTCTCCCCCTAGCTTTGGGATCTGAAAAATAGAGTTTCTTGTCGACCCCAACAGAGAAGCCTAAGACACTCGATAGAAGGGCCCGAAATAAATAAAAATTGGCCCTTCCACCTAAGGACCGAAGATGGGGCCCCCTTGATTAAGGCAAGGATCCTTTTGGCGGTGAGATGTACCACCAATGTAAAGAAAAAATCCATCCGATCTGATCGAATCGTCAGGATGCATCTAAAATTTTTTTATGATAAGCTGACGTCAATTTTATGTTCGAAATAGGGATCAAAATTTTAGAGAATTCTCGAATTCAATACCTCACGAGGTCTGAACCACAGACCCTCTATTTCGTATGCATGCCAAGCCCCATAGGAAAGCAGGATGAAGCCTTCACATCAAACCTTTAGAAGGGAACAAGGGGAGAGAGCAGATCTGATTTTCTCTCCTTGGAGATGCCTAAGAAGAAGACCTTCATGCTAAGAAATCAGTGCCTAGGATGTCTCACAGCAAGAAAGAATAGCGCCCTCCTTTTGTTGTTGCACAACCTATTTCTATCGGTATTTTCTCACTTTGTTTTATCGCACAAACCAAGACTAGACCAATCTATAGTTAGGCCCCCTTCTTAAATAGGTGACACCCTATCAAGACCCAAAGGAATTACTTCTCTTAATTTGAATCAAATTGGATCTTATCCAATCACCTAAGAAACCCAGAAGAGAAATGATTAGCGCCAACAATTATGCACTCTTTTTACTAAATTAAAAAATAATGATGCATTAACTCTTATAATCCAGAGGGATAAATCCCATCTTGATCCATGCATAGACTTTGTAGGTACTTGACTGTACCCAGTAGCCTTCCATCACTATATTAAAAATACAAATAGTCTGACACCAAAGCATAGTGAGTTGCTTGCAAGCTACTATGGTGATCTCAGATCTGAGAGATACTTATGTCCATATATTTCGTGAGCCGCTCTTGACAGTAAAGCACTCCATAGGTGAGTCACTTGTTTAGTGATGATGTACTTCTATATCTCACCTGTATGCCATATTAGTATCTCCATACTCCTTAATTACGAGGACAACCAACCTATATGGTATATAATGACTTACACTCGATAAACATCATCGTCTTTTCATGACGTATCATTTGATTACGAACATGTTTAAAAACTATTTGATAAATCCTCCTTTATCAATTGTCATATAGTTCTAAGGACTTCGTCATAACATAAGAGTTCTAATAAGGAAGATGTACACTTTGTGATTGAAATATCAAAATAATTTTTATTCATTCATAATTCACATATGAATGATAAAAAGCACAATCGTCCAAATGATTGGCTTTAGGATATATTTTCTAACAACTCCCACTTGGATTAAAGTCAATCGATATAGTATCTAATACTCATCTTTTATTTGTGTTATTAAACTCTTTGATTCTGAGAGCTTTAGTAAATGGTCAGCCAAGTTTTTTTTCATCGATCTTCTAAAGATCGACATCACCTTGATCCACGATCTCTCTATAAGGTGATAACGATGCAGAGTGTATTTGGTTCTCTGATGGGACTATATTTATTAGCCTGAGCTATAGCTCGAGTGCTATCATAATACAACAGAATAGGATAATCAATGGAGAGTAACACTCCAAGCTCACTGATGAACTTTTACAACTAGACCCCTTCTTTGGTAGCATCAGATGCCGCAATATACTCCACCTCGCATATTGAATCGGCTATAGTGTGCTGCTTGAAATTTTTTAGTAGATTGCTCCTCCATTCAGGATAAGCACATAATCTGACACGCTCTTGCTATCATCATGATCTGATTAAAAGTTAAAATTAGTATATCCCACAAGTTTTAAGTCAGTGTCTCTATAGATAAGCCATTGATCCTTAGTATTTCTCAAATACTTAAGGATTGTCTTTCAACATTCCAATGATTCTCATCTGGATCAGACTAGTACCTACTCGCTATCCTAGTGAATATGCCACATCTGACCTCGTACATGTCATGACGTATATGATAGATCCCACTACCGAAGCATATGAGATTCTACTCATACGCTCTTTTTTTTGTAGAATTATCGGATAATCTTTCTTAAAGAGAGTAATTTCATGGTCTATTAGAAGATAGTCTTTCTTAAAATTTTTCATACTGAACCGTTTCAACATGGTATCTATATACGTAGATTGAGATAATCTAAGCAACCTCTTAGATTTATCTCTATAGATTTTTATCCCTAGGATGTAGGATGCTTCTCCCAAATCCTTCATAAAGAATTGTGATGCTAGCCATATCTTTACACTTTGTAAAGCTGGAACATCATTCTCCATTAACAGTATGCATCCACATATAGTACAAGAAAAATGACTACAGAACTATTAACCCATTTATCAATGCATGATTCTTCTCCATTCCTAACGAAGCCATACGTTCTGATCATCTTATCAAAATACATGTTTCAACTTTGAGATGCCTGCTTCAATTCATAAATAGTTCTCTGAAGCTTGCACACATTTGATTCATCTATGGATAAGAACCCTTCAAGCTGTATCATATAACCTCTTTCAGCTCTCCATTAAGGAAAGCAGTTTTGATATCCATTTGTCAGATCTCATAATCAAAGTATGCTACTATCGTAAGCATAATTTGGATGGACTTGAGCATTGTCACAGAAAAAAATATCTCGTCATAGTCAATACTATAATATTGACAATATCCCTTAGCAACCAAACAAGCTTTATAGATTTCTATCTTTCCATCTACACCTCTTTTTATTTTGAATATCCATTTACACCCTATAGGTTTTATCCCTTCAGGTGGATCAACTAGTATCCATATACCATTGATCTCCATGGATTCCATCTTGAATTTCATGGCTTCAAGCCATTATTCAGAGTCGGATCTCTGCATGACACCATGTAGGTGATCGGATCCTTATTATTTTCATCAAATTCAATAAAATCATCATTTCGGATCAAAAAATCATAGCATCTATCCAGCTGATACGATACTCTATCGAATCTCCTCAAAGGTGTCTCAACAATGGACTCTGAATTTGATCTAATCAAATTCAGTTTTATATTTTCACTAGATTATGTCGGTTCTTCTACTTGTCGAACTTTATCAAGTTCAACTTTAGAGGCATCAGTTATTTCACCAAGAAACTTCTTTTCTAAAAAGAATGTCTTATTGCTGACGAACACTTTTTGTTCTTTAGTAAGGTGAAAGTAATACCCCTTAGATTTCTTGGTGTATCCTACAAACAAATACTTATCGGACCGGGGTCTAAGCTTATCAATCTGCAAACATTTGACATAAGCTGGATAACCTCAAATCTTAAGGTGAGAGAATGTTGGTCTACATCTAGTCCATACTCATATAGTGTTTTTGCGACTGATTTGCTCAAAATGTTATTCAGAACATAGCATGTAGTCTCAAGAGCATGACCCCAAAAGAGATCGATAGAACAACTACTCCCTTCTCCCAAAGCAGTGAGACCACTTTGGGCATGCGAATAAGGGAAGCTATTGTAAGGATTACTTGCTATATAACCCAACCTCTCCTCCTCGGATCACAGTCAAGCATCCACTGATGTCCCAGCGAGACCATCTTGGGCATCAGGGATAGACCTAGGAATTTGAGGTGAAGCGGTGCTACATCATTAGCCTCCAACCGACCTTTAGCTCGATTGGTTACCAACCTCGAGATTGAGATTTGACCAACGACAAGAAATGACATTCAAAGGCCCACACGAGTGTTAATACATTTGAGGCAAAGCCTCGATGTTGCCCTAACCTTAGGTTGTTGTCTTATTCAGCCACACGGGTGATTCCTAAAATCTTTCAGAAACTTTTAGAATATGGGTACGATCTGCTACTGACCCATGACTAATAAATCTGATTTGCAGGCATGACTTGCTACTAATGCCCATGACTAACATCCTTGGTTCATAGGTTAGTGGGTGGATTCCAGTGGCTTGTCAGATTATGGCCCCATTGCCCCTAACCCTATCAAATTTTGGCGTGCCAACCTATGACTCTATCTCTATATAAAAAGACAAAAGAAGAGGCCCTCAAGGAAGGCTTGACTCCAAATCTAATGTTCTGCCCCGCTCTTCTCTTTCCTCCTTCAGTTGTTCCTTAAACTCAGACTGACTTAACCATTGGAGGGTCCCCCACTGGATATACTCTGGATTGGACTTTCTTTATAGGTTCTCCAACCATCATGAGTGGCCAATGTCCGTTGAGGCTCCCAATCAATCTCCAGACATGTGGCCACAAGATTTAGTGGCAACACTTACCAAAAGAATATTACTCAAAAATCATTCAATTGGTGTGGCTTATTCTCGTTGTTTCCTTTCAATTGATGCTGTGAAGTGTGTCATTTGATGAACAAACTATTTTTGGAAGGTAACTTTTTTTAGTGGTTTTTCTGAGTTAGCATTGATGTGTTAATTACTTTTTGTCCCCATCGATGTTTACCACATTGAGCTATTCCACCAGCCCTTCCTAAGGTTAAACAAGTCAACAAAGAAAATGGTGGTAACTTGAGAAATCTATAGCTATCTCGACGCAAAGGTCATGGGACGAGGGAGACATAATGACCCGAAAAGGATGGGTGGTAGCACCCTGGGGTAGCAATACACAAATCAATCATGTACCAATGCAATAAAGCAATGAATCAATGTTAGTTGAGGTAATGCACTAGCCATTGTCTATCTTTTGCCTTGTTTCACTCGAGAAACCATGCTCTTGCCACCTCAAGTAAAGCAAAATCCAAGTGCTTGCATGACTTGAAAACTATGAATATTAGGTAGGTCTCAAAACCAATACAATAAGTGAATACTGATGTATCCCTATTTATATTTATTTTTTTATAAATATAAAATAAATATGGATATTAAATTCATATCAAAATTAGTACCTATACTAGTTCTTAATAGATATGGTTATGAATCATATATTAAGCATATCTATATTTATTCTAAATGAATTTGGATGCAAATTGGATATTATTTATATCTACATCTTTCGTGCAAAATAAATATAAGCTATAATGATCCAAGACTTCACTTAAAAGGGTATAGCAAAAAAATATTATTTCAGCTTTTTGGCCTTATATAAGTATTAAGATCTATTTAGTACATAGCCAATGTGAGATTAAACATATATCCAGATCCTCATATAAGTATGTGTTATTCAGATACAAATAAAAAATTAAAAGAACTAAATGATGAAAATTAATATTAATTATGTAATTATAAGAATGGGAATACAAATTACTACATAGAGATTGCAAGTGGCATAGAAGTAACTAAGGATTCAAGATAGTTATTAAACTCATGTTGAGGTCTACCTGGTTGTCCAAGTCGCTAATTCAACTTGTAGATAATTTAAATTATGATATGAATATATTAAAAAAATTGATTTCTTGTATATTCTAGAGAGTAGAATTAAGTAAATACTAAACAATAAATCTTTGATTTTTCATAAAAGATTTAACAACTTTAAGTTAAGGATTTTTTGCTTACATACCTCCCAAATGTTAGAATTTGCGTGAACCCTCCTAAAATTGATATTTGTATGTATATCCTCATAAAATACTTGTTTTATATATATACATTTATACATACATACATACATACATACATATATACATTCATACATATATACATACATACATATATATATACATATATACATACATACATACATACATACATATACATACATACATACATACATACATACATACATACATATATACATATATATATATATATATAGATTGAGAGATAGATAGATAGATACATACGCTTCAAAATCGTAAAGTTTTCTGATGCATACGCTTCAAACGTATCACGGTGTGTTGGAAACAATAATGGCAATATCTCTAGCATGAAAAGTCATGACTCTCATGTGATGATGCAACGTTTGCTTTCTGTGGTCATACGTAACTATTTGCGTGGTCATGTTCAAACTGTATTGATTGAGCGGGGAGTATTTTTTTGAGAACTGTGTTGTCAAAAATTGAATATTAAATTACTTGAGAGATCTGAGAAGGATATCATACTCATTCTTTATACGTTAGAAAAAATTTTTCCACCATCATTTTTTGATGTTATGGTGCATCTGGTTGTTCATCTTCCAAAGGAAGCTCTTTTGGTCGGACTGGTACATTATTGATAGATGTATCCTATTGAAAGGTAAAAAAATTATACGCACTTTATCATATCAATTATAATATGTAAATATATTTCTAAAATTTAAATTTATTTTTATTTACAGATTCTTGTGTATCCTAAAAAAGTATGTGCGCAATAAATCAAGGCCTGAAGGATCTATAATGGAAGCATATGTAGCTACGAAGTGTGTCACATTCTGCTCGATGTATCTTGACGATATCGAAACAAGATTCAATTATACATATCGTAATACAGACCGTGAATGGGGTGACAATGAACTGATGTTGTCTATATTTAAACAAATAATTCAATCTATTGGTGCAAGGAGATATGAATTTATGGACGTGAACGAGCTATCCAAAGAATACTTTTACGCTCTAAATAACTATGAAGAAATTAAAGATTTCATTGAGTAAGTACCATCTTAGCATACTGTTTAATGTTTTAAGTAATTTTTTTATGTCGATGTAAAATTAAAAATCATAACTTGTTGCAGTGAGCACAAGAGTATACTATGTAGAAAGAATAATACGGATGCTGATGATCGATATAGGAAGAAATTTATAAAATAGTTTGATAATCATGTAAGTTACATTAGTAATATATTATTTATTTAATTATAAATAATATTATCTAAATCAACATAATTTTTTATATTATAGTGTAGATGAAATATAAGTATTTCAATAAAGAAGTGGGTGTGATCGATGAGTTGTATGATTTAGCATGTGGTTCCGATCGAAGGGTTAATCACTACGTATCCTGTATAATTGGAGGAATGAAATTTCACACAAGGAAGCTTGAGATGCAATGACGAACTCAGAATAGTGGAGTTGCTACAATAGGATATGAAGAAGAAGAGATTGAATATTATGGTGTACTAGTAGATATCATAGAACTGAAGTATGAATCTAGTAATTTTATATTCTTATTTCAGTATGAACGGTGGGATATTAGTAATAAAAAGATCGGTATTCATATCGATCTATACTTTATTAGTATAAATTTTGCACAAACATAGTACCATAATGAGTCGTATATATTAGCAACTCAAGCGAAACAAGTAATATATTTGAAGGATCTAAAGTATCGAGGTAATTGGCATGTTGTATAAAAAAATAATATCTAGAGGCGTATATGACATACCAACCTGATTAAAGATGGATGAAAATTCGAATTTACATAAAAAGAAAACTTTTCAGCAAGAAGAACAAACATTAGCCGAGCTTTTTATTGATGAAGAACTTGTAACGGTACCTTTGAATAGGGTTGATCTGCCATCCAACGAAGTTGAAGCTGATTTTGTATTTAATCTTAATGAGTCGGAGGGCGACGATCTGTTTATAAATGACGATAAGATAGAAGATGATATATATATCGATTATTGTGATTCGAAGGAGGATCTATACATCGAGAAAGATATGAATATTGATGAGTAGATCTATATTCCGTTCAATCTTCTCTTGCAATAATGGTATGCGATATAATTGTATTCATTAGAATATAATTTATTTTTTATTATTATTATTCAATATTATATTCATTTATATGGCAAAAATTATAGATATGGCATCAGAAGATAGACGATGATATTCACGTTCACAGTCTACCCTAGAGGTTGAGGCACCTTCACCGATCTCTGTTGCCACATCGGCTCCATTGCCAGAGGGTTTTGCACTGGCAGGTTCCAGTGAGATAGATCTGAGTGGTATTATTATACTTTTTATATAATAAAATTTGATTTTTTTATTTGGATAGCTATCATACTAATGATTTATTTATTGTTGTTTAGGCCAGTCTTCATCGATAGTGAGGCGAGGGCGAGGTCCATCGAAGAATCTCGCTCTAGAGCATTGGAGACGCGAGCACCTGGGACAGCATTTCTGTATCGAGATACTGCCTGGCTACACCAAGCCCATTAGAAAATGGTGCGAGCCGTGGCAGACTGAGCTAGGCATCATATGCCGTAGCTATGCCTCCGTAATATTTTTCGATTGGCGTCATATTCTACCAGCTCAGAGAGAGATTTTTTTACATCTATTTATAGATAAAATAAATTATATTATAAATATTTAATTTGCATAGTATTCTTTTAATATTTATTATTGGCAGGGTGTATTCGACATCATTGATTTTGAGGAGGATCATGTGTGGTGAGCCATGGACACTCATTTATCGTTGCATTTCAAAGATTGTCACCATCACATGCATCAGCATTGGTACCATGTGGTACAGGATCATGGGGAAGAGGCAGCACAGTAGCAGCCCTATGACAGTATCACTATGGATGATTGGACTGTCATATATCGGTATTACGAGAATCCGACACATCAGGTTACACATCTAATTTTTTTTTTTTTAGAATTTTATGATTGAATTATTTATTCTTAAATTAAATTTATTATCTACTAGTTTGACTGGTAATTGTACAGAGAAGATGCGTCTAGAATGTCACGAATTGGATGAGATAGACCATACCGTATTATGGGGTTTTGAGATCGTTCGCTCGTCACATAGAGCACATGATAGGTAATTTTTAATTTTTAATTAGTATATAATTTTTTAGTTATTTAAAAAAAATAATTAATTATTCTCAAATTACAGAGAGATGCTGAGAGTGGCGTGCTTCCTGATAGGATCTGTTAGTGCAAAAATCTGCTTGCGCCGGAGAAGCTGGAGTCGGGGAAGCCGCGGTCGCCGCCGGGACCTGCAAGGGAAGTCTAAACCGGAGGTGGGGTTGCTCCGGCAAGACCCTCCGACGCTCAAGTCAGTTCTCTGCCTCAACAAGAATGGAGTGCTCGAACGAAGAATTTAGCAGAGTTTTGAGATAAGAGATGAGCTTAAAGAATAACGTATCTGGGTCCCCCTTTTATAGGCGGAGGAGGCAACGGATTGATGGCGACGTTTGTAACCGTCTGGTAGTGGGCCGCCCATGGTCAAGGAAATTGATTGCAAAGGATGGTGGAGTAGACGCGTGGCCATCACCGTGGCTCGCCATGTGGAATCTGTTACGAGGGTGGAGCAGTGTCCATTGTCGTGACTCGCCAGCGGATGGGAGAATCGCATGGAATCCGTCGCAGGAGGTGGAGCAGGTTCGTGGCCGTTACTGTGGCCTGCCAGGGGGTAGTGGAGCTATGCGGAGTCTGCCACAGGAAGTGGAGCAGGGTGGCGATGGTTACTGCGGCCTGTCAGGGAATGATGGAACTGCACGGAGTCCGCCACAGGAAGTGGAGTAGGGTCGTGGCCGTTTTGGTGGCCTCCCAGGGGGTGCGGATCTGTTGATTGAAGCTCGACAGCGGCCGGAGCCCGATTTCTGTAGAGGTCCGGGAGAGGTCCTCCTGATGGTTGGGGTCGTGGGTGGAGCCCGACTTCCGGGGGAGTCCGAGCGGAACCCTCTCGGAGCCGAAGTTGCGGGCGGAGCCCGGCTCCCGTAGGAGTCCGGGCGGAGTCCTCAGCAGCCGTTGTTGAGGATGGAGCCCGGCTTCCATAAGAGTCCGGGCGGAGTCTGCTTGCGGCTGCAGTTGTTGGCGTCGAGGATGAAGCCCGGCTCCCTTAAGAGTACGGGCGAAGTCCTCCTGCAATTAGAATTAAAGGCGAAGTCCGGCTCTTGTAGGAGTCCGGACGGGGCTTACCAGCGATTGGTGCTGAGGACGAAGCCCGGCTCCCGTAGGAGCCCGGTCAGAGCTGTGCTGTGGTTGGTGTCGGCGGTGGAGCCCGGCTCCCGTGGGAGTCCGGGCGGAGCTGCTCTGCTGTCGATGGCGGAGCCCGGCTCCCATAGGGGCCCGGGCGAAGCTGTGCTGCAATCAAAGTTAAGGGTGAAGTCCGGCTCTCGTAGGAGTCCGAATGGAGCTTACCAGCAGTTGATACTGAGAGCGGAGCCCGGCTCCCGTAGGAGTCCGGGCGGAGCTGTGCAGTAGTTGATGTCGGAGGCGGAGCCCGACTCTCGTAGGAGTCCGGGTGGAGCTGTTCTGATGTTGCGGCGGAGCCCGGCTCTCGAAGGAGTCCGGGTGGAGCTGTTCTGCTGTTGCGGCGGAGCCCGGCTCCCGTAGGAGTCGGGGTGGAGCTGTTCTGATGTTGCGACGGAGCCCGGCTCCCGTAGGAGTCCGGGTGGAGCTGTTCTGATGTTGCGGCGGAGCCCGGCTCCCGTAGGAGTCCGGGGGAGCTGTTCTGATGTTGCGGTGGAGCCCGGCTCCCGTAGGAGTCCGGGTGGAGCTGTTCTGATGTTGCGGCGGAGCCCGACTCCCGTAGGAGTCCGGGTGGAGCTGTTCTGATGTTGCGGTAGGGCCCGGCTCCCGTAGGAGTCTGGGTGGACCTGTTCTGATGTTGCGGCAGAGCCTGGCTCCCGTAGGAGTCCGGGCGGAGCTGTTCTAATGTTGCGGCGGAGCCCGGCTCCCGTAGGAGTCCGGGAGGAGCTGTTCTGATGTTGCGGCGGAGCCCGGCTCCCGTAGGAGTCCGGGTGGAGCTGTTCTGATGTTGCGGCGGAGCCCGGCTCCCGTAGGAGTCCGGCGGAGCTGTTCTGATGTTGCGGCGGAGCCCGGCTCCCGTAGGAGTCCGGCGGAGCTGTTCTGATGTTGCGGCGGAGCCCGCTCCCGTAGGAGTCCGGGCGGAGCTGTTCTGATGTTGCGGTGGAGTTCGGCTCCCGTAGAAGTCCGGGTGGAGCTGTTCTGATGTTGCGGCGGGGCCCGGCTCCCGTAGGAGTCCGGGTGGAGCTGTTCTGATGTTGCGGCGGAGCCCGGCTCTCACAGGAGTCCGGGTGGAGCTGTTCTGATGTTGCGGCGGTGGAGCCCGGCTCCCGTAGGAGTCCGGGCGGAGCTGTGCTGCTGTCGATCCCGCCGAGGGTTTCGACTGTGGGTATTTTATACCCAACACCAGTCCCCCTACTTTCGAGTTTGAATTTCAAACGAAGGAAGTACAGAGAGAGAGAGAGACACAGCCAGACCCGTCCCTTCGAATCCTGCACTCCGCCGCCTCCAGATATTTTGGCATTAAATGAGCGCGTGCCGGAGTCTTTTCGAATTGGAGCGGTATGAGGGGACGCTTCGAAAATCTTGCAGGTACATTGGCCTAGGTACGGCATAATTATGATCCTGCCAACCGCCAGCCGCTTTTAGCCGTCTGCCAGGGGGAGTGGGACACGTGTCGGATGTGGGCTGGCCAGGGGGATTCGCGATCATTATGGCACCGGATCTCAGGGTCTATTTAAACCCGTCCTCCCCCCTTCAGGCATCCTACTCCATTTCTGAGTTTTCGCTGGTGTCTGTCTTCTCTTCGAGAGCCTTGCTCTAGTGAACGTCTTCTCGAGCCGTAGGCGCCTCCCATTTCTCATCCCCCAGGTCCCTCAGAGCAACATAGGTTAGTGCCAACCTTCTTCTCTCCGCCTAGGGGCTTCTCCTCTCTTCATTACTTTTGTGCCTCCCTCCGAGTTAGCCTTCGGCATCTCGTTCCCCTTTCGGTCTGTCTTCTTAGGGTCCCTTAGGCTCTCCCTCCGAAACTGTTCAAAATATCCTCTGACTCTTCTGCTCCCGGCAGTTCCGAGAGTTCCTCTGCTTCAAACCCCCAGGTCCCTGTCTCTGCGGACGAGCCCGCGTCCGGGGCTGGGTCTCGTCCGGTTTTTGCACCGGGCGCAATTCCTTGCTCGTCGACTCTGGATGAACTCCTTCTGATAAGGGTTCGGTATGGGGTTCCTCCGAAGTACGACCTGGAGCTACCTGGCCCCTCTAACCGGGCCAGCGCTCCCCCACCCGGTCGCTTCTGTTTGTATCAGGAGGCATTCCGTGCCGGACTCTGGCTTCCACTTCCTGTCTTCGTTGCCGCCTTCTTCCGCTTCTTAGACATTTCTCTCGCCTCCGTGGCCCCGAATTCCTTTAGGTTCTTGATAGGGTTTCTGTCTCTCTGCCACATAGCCGAGGTCCAGCCATCCCTCTCCTTGTTCAGGCATTTTTACACCTTCAAACGCCATCCTTCAGCGAAGGACTGGTGGTACTTCTCCCCCCAGTTTGGTAAGAAGGGGTTGCTGAAGGGCGCCCCTTCTTCGATTCATAATTGGAAGGAGAAATTTCTCTTTGTCTACTGCCCGACCCTGGAACTGGGCCTGCCCCCTTGGGGGTCTCTGAGGGATTCCGTCCGTCGGGCTCCCAGCCTGGGAGAGGACGACCTCCAGGCCGCCCAGAAGCTTCTAAGTTATCCCGCTCCTTCCCTTCCTAATCTTCTGAAGGAGCAGCTTCTTTTCAACATCGGCCTGAGTCCTCAGGATCCAGCAAGTACTTATCTTTTCTTTTCTTGCCTCCTTCTTCTTCTCTTTATTTTTTCCTTCCCGCTCTTTTCTTTCCCTTTCTTTCTCTCTTCTTTTTCTTCTTTTTTTTTTCTTTTTTTTTTTTTTTTTTTGACTCTGGACTGATCGGTGTCGCTTCTTCTTTCTTTTTTCTTTTTCTCTCTTTTCTTCTTCTCTCTTTTTTTTTTTTTTTAGCAATGGACGTCGAAGCCACGCGGATGCTCGCCAAGGGCATGAGAGCTCAGAAGAGGAAGGGCGCGACGGCCTTCGGATCGGCGAAGAGGGCCAGGGCGGAGGAGACGAGCTTGGCCGCGCCCGTCCAGGCGACCCCGGCCATCGACATTCCTTCGGATGCCGAGCCAGCGGCCCCCCGGGCTTCCTCAAGGAGCCCACCGACTGGGGCCCCCGTTCCGGGGGCTCGCCCCACGGAGGCGCCCACCGCGGGGAGGAGGAGAAAATCGGTGGCTCGCAGGGCGAGCAGCCACCGAGCTGCTGCAGACGAGTCTGTCTGCTCCGAGGGGGCATCAGAGAACCCCTTTAACGACAAGGACCTGATCAGGCGGCTGCTCGATGGCTGCATCCTGTCCGATGTTGTGGAGAGGATCGACCGCGCCAATCCCGAGCAGCAGGCTTGGGACTCTTTGGGGTCCTTCCTTGAGATAAGCAGATGTTTATTTGCATGGTCACTCGGCCTTTGTTGCAATTCTCTATCCATCCTTGCAGATTGGGCACCAGCTCTTCGCCTATGTCGAGGCGACGAGCTGCATGAGAAGGGACCTCCTTCAGGCGGAGGAGCGCTGCCAGGCCGAGGTTGCTCGCCTCCAAGCAAAGACGGCCGAAGTAGCCGCCCTCCAGGAGGCCCTGGAGAGAGAGAGGCAAGCCCGGGAAGAGGAGAGACAAGCCCAGGAGGAGGAGAGATGAATCTTGGAGGAGTCGGCGAGGAAGGCGGAGGCCGAGGTCGCCCATTTGGCCGAGCAAACTCCGATTCTGGTCTCAGAGGCCAGGGCCCTTGCGGTGGAGGAGTTCAAGGTCTCCGCGGAGATGAGGGAACTGAACGTCCAGTTTGGCCAGGAGGCGTTCACTAAGGGGTTCAAGCTCTGCCAAGAGAAGGTGGCCAGCAGATACCCCAACCTCGATCTCGGCTTTCTTGAGGAGTCTGAAGACGAGGCCGGCCCTTCGTCCGCTGCTACCGCAGTCGCACCCCCCGCGCCGAGCTCTCCACCTTCTACCCCTGAGGTCTGAGACCTCCGATCTTGTGCCCTTATTTTGTCGCCATATTTCTTTTCTGTTTGTCTTCAAAATTATTCAATCAATAAAGTCGAATTTCTTGTTGTGGATGGCCTCTCCTTCCCCCTCCTCCTCCTTTCTGCCTTTCTTCTTGAAATGAGCCGGTCTTTGACGTTTGCACCTCCCGATGGCAGTGCCCTGCTGAAGCACTTCCCTTGCCCCTAGGGGTCCCGCTGAAGTCAACTAACCAGCGGCTGAAAAAAGAGGTCCTCCACCTGACGAAGAAGTTGAAGAAGTCGGAGGGCGAGCTCCGCAAGTCGAGAAAATGCCATTCTGAAGCTGCCGCTGAGGCCGCCCACTTCAGGAGTCTCCAAGTGAAGGCAATCATGGATTACAGCCGGAGGAAGGCGAACTTCACAAAGGAGCTCGAGGAATGTAAGAAGAGCGCCAGCGACCGAACTTGGGCTCAAGAAGCCAGGATCAGTGCCCTTAAGGTGGAGCTATCAACTGCGAAGAGGAAGATCGGCCAGCTGGAAGGAAACTCATTCCGGCTCCTGGCACGGGTTGATGATGAACAGAAGTGGTCGCAGAAGGTCTCCGACCTCCAGAAGCAGCTTCAAAACGCTGAGATGAGCCACGACGTGCAGCGGGCCAGCTGGCGCCGGCAAGTGGAAGAGTACAAAGGGAGATTCCGGTAGGTGGCGGATGAGGTTGTTCGTCTCCAAAGGCAGCTGGTTACTAGGGCGCAGCTTACTACCGCCCAAGATACCGAAGAGCTCCAAGCCCTGAGAGGCACTTTCGAAGGGATTTCTGTCTCCCTTGGGGAGAAGACAGTCGAGCTTCAACAAGTGAAAATCCAACTGGCGCTTGAGCGGAAGGCCGTCGCGGACGCAGAGGCGGAGTCCGAAGTTCTGCGGAAGCGGCGTCGAGAAGCAGAGGCTGAGAGCCGGCAACTTCGTCAGGCGCTCCAGGATACGCTGCGGAAGAAGGAAGAACTAGAAGAAGCAGTGGAGAGCCTGAGGCAGTCCTGATTGAGGGATGGAGGTGATAACCCTAGGTCGGAGGGAGCGGGGCCTCCTTAGAGCTCTTTTGTAGTCACCCCCTTTTTTTCTTCTTTTTTTTTTTTGTCATTTTGTCCTTCTTTCCCTGGCCGTTCCGGCCCTGTAGTACGTATATCGGAAATGAAAAAGCGCTTTGTGTTACCTTGTCCATGCGTAGTACTGATATTGTCGTCCGTTGACCCTTTCTTGTCGTTTGGCTTGTTTGACGTAGATGCCGTCGTGGGAGGGGGCTCTTTCCTTCCATCCGACCTTGTCATGCGGCCGAGTCTCACCACCATTTTTAACCCTTGCTGTCGAAGTAGCGGATGGAGCCCGGCTTCCGTAGGAGTCCGGGCGAAGTCTTCCTTGGCGGCGGAACCCAGCTCCCGTAGGAGTCCGGGTGAAGTCTTCCTTGGCGGCGGAACCCGGCTCCCGTAGGAGTCCGGGTGAAGTCTTCCTCGACGGCGGAACCCGGCTCCCGTAGGAGTCCAGGTGAAATCTTCCTCGACGGTGGAACCCGACTCCCGTAGGAGTCCGGGTGGAGTCTTCCTTGGCGGCGGAACCCGGCTACCGTAGGAGTCCGGGTGAAATCTTCCTTGGCAGCGGAACCCGGCTCCCGTAGGAGTCCGGGTGAAGTCTTCCTTGGCGGTGGAACTCGGCTCCCGTAGGAGTCCGGGTGAAGTCTTCCTTGGCGGCGGAACCCGGCTCCCGTAGGAGTCCGGGTGAAGTCTTCCTTGGCGGCGGAACCTGGCTCCCGTAGGAGGTCGGGTGAAATCTTCCTTGGCGGCGGAACTCGGCTCCCGTAGGAGGTCGGGTGAAATCTTCCTTGGCGGCGGAACCCGACTCCCGTAGGAGTCCGGGTGGAGTCTTCCTTGGCGACGGAACCCGGCTCCCGTAGGAGTCCGGGTGGAGTCTTCCTTGGTGGCGGAACCCGGCTCCCGTAGGAGGCCGGGTGAAATCTTCCTTGGCGGCGGAACCCGGCTCCCGTAGGAGGCCGGGTGAAATCTTCCTTTGCGGCGGAACCCGGCTCCCGTAGGAGTCCGGGTGGAGTCTTCCTTGGCGGCGGAACCCGGCTCCCGTAGGAGTCCGGGTGAAATCTTCTTTGGCGGCGGAACCCGGCTCCCGTAGGAGTCCGGGTGGAGTCTTCCTTGGCGGCGGAACCCGGCTCCCGTAGGAGTCCGGGTGGAGTCTTCCTTGGCGGCGGAACCCGGCTCCCGTAGGAGTCCGGGTGGAGTCTTCCTTGACGGCGGAACCCGACTCCCGTAGGAGTCCGGGTGGAGTCTTCCTTGGCGGCGGAACCCGGCTCCCGTAGGAGGCCGGGTGGAATCTTCCTTGGCGGCGGAATCCGGCTCCCGTAGGAGGTCGGGTGAAATCTTCCTTGGCGGTGGAACCCAGCTCCCGTAGGAGTCCGGGTGGAGTCTTCCTTGGCGGTGGAACCCGGCTCCCGTAGGAGTCCGGGTGAAATCTTCCTTGGCGGCGGAACCCGGCTCCCGTAGGAGTCCGGGTGGAGTCTTCCTTGGCGGTGGAACCCGGCTCCCGTAGGAGTCCGGGTGAAGTCTTCCATTTTGCTCGAGCCGGCGTGAGGTTCTCCTCTCGTTACTAGCCTGGCTTGTGGGGGCGCGTCAGGGCGCTGTAAGGCCTCTCCCCCCTCCGGTCTAAAAGAACCGGGCCTTCAACTTCGCTCATGTCAGGATGAGGTTCTCCTCCTGTTCCTGACATGGCTGTGGGGGCATATTAGGGCGTTGCAAGGCCTCTCCCCCCATCCGGTCTAAAAGAATCGGGCCTTTGACTTTGCTCAAGTTAGGGCGAGGTTTTCCTCCTGTCCCTAACAGGGCTGTGGGGGCACATTAGGGCGTTGTAAGGCCTCTCCTCCCATCTGGTCTAAAAGAATCGGGCCTTTGACTTTGCTCAAGTTAGGGCGAAGTTTTCCTCTTGTCCCTAACAGGGCTGTGGGGGCACATTAGGGTGTTGTAAGGTCTCTCCCCCCATCCGGTCTAAAAGAACCGAGCCTTTGACTTTGCTCATGCCAGGACGAGGTTCTCCTCCTGTTCCTGGTATGGCTGCGTTTTTGGCGGGATCCTACCCAGTCATAATACATCCACGCTAGGTGGGAGGGACACGTTAGGCAAAAAGAAAAGTAGATTCAAGGCGAAATAGTGAGTGATACATTTACAGTTTTCCCGCTCCTCCTTGAGGCCCTCCGGTGATGGAGTCGATGGTCCCGATGGGAGGTCGGTCCCCGGGTTGCTCCTCCCTTTTCTGCGGTTCAGGTGGCGGGAGGGCTCTTGGCCGGTCTCCTCTACCCTCAGGCCTGCGGCGGATGAATCTGTCGAGTCGACCTCGCCGAATGAGCTCCTCGATCTCGTCCTGGAGCTGGATGCATTCCTCCGTGTCGTGGCCGTGGTCGCGGTGGTAGAGGCAGAACTTGTTGGGGTTGCGCTTCCCGGGGTGTGTGCGCATCCTCTCCGGCCTAGGGAGCTGCTCCCTGACCTCCATCAGTACCTGGGCCTTCGAGGCGTTGAGGGGGGCGTAGTTGCAAAATTTTCCTGATGGGGAATCCCACCGAAACCTGTTGTCCGGGCTCCTCTGCCTGCGTGCCCGGGGCGGAGTATGGGCGCGCTTATGTCCAGGAGGGGATCGGGAGCGAGGACGGGCTTCCTTTGGCCTCTTCTCAACTGCGGGCTTACTAGAATCTCCCGCCTGACGCTCCCTTGCCATCTCTTCGTCCTTCATTTTGAAGGCTTCTTCCGCTCGGGCGTATCCTTCAGCCCGAGCCAGTAGATCAGCAAAATTCTTGGGATACTTCTTCTCCAGGGAGTACAAAAGATCATTCTTCTGAAGGCCACCTTTCAGGGCGGCCATGGCAACTGACTGGTCCAAGTTCCGGACCTCCAATGCCGCGATGTTGAAGTGGTTGACGTAGGCCCGTATGGACTCCCCCTCCCTCTGCTTGATGTTGATGAGGGACTCCGAACCCTTCCGGGGATGCCGGCTGCTGACAAAATGGGCCACAAATTGGTGGCTCATTTGATCGAAGGAAAATATGGTACCCGGCTTCAGAGCCGAGTACCAGTTCCTTGCTGCTCCCTTCAAAGTAGACGGAAAAGTCCGGCACAAGATGGCGTCAGGAGCGCCGTGAAGCAGCATCATCGTTCGGAAGGCCTCCAGATGATCAACCGGGTCCGACGTCCCGTCGTAGCTTTCGAACTGGGGAAGCTTGAAGTTCGGCGGGATCGATTCCTGCATAATCATTTGGGAGAAGGGAGGGTCAGTGCAAATATCCTCACCATAAGCGGGAGGCGCGTGGCGGAGTTCTTCGATCCGCCGGTTCATCTCCTGGAGCCTCCGGTCCAGGAAATCCTCTCGACTTCGAGTCTCGAGGATCCTTTGGCAGAACGGGGGTAGGGATCTTCCAGGGGTGGAGTCGTGATCCGACTGAGGGCTCTCTACCCTCGGATTCGCCTTCCCGGGAAGGACGGGGCGGCTGGCCCAGGTGGCCCACCCCGCCGTCGGGTTCTGGCATTCCGGAGACGCCCCCTTCGGATGCGCCGACGCCTGCGGTTGCTGCTGCTGCATCGCTTGTACGGCTTCGACGAGGCCCTTGACCTGCTGCACCAGCAAGTCAAATTGCTCCGCGCCGACCGCCGCCGCCGGAGGGGGAGGAGGAGGAGGCTGAGAAACTGGAGGGGAGGCCGGAGCCTGAGATCTGGCCGCAGAGGCCGTAGACCGCCGGGTGGACGCCTTGCACGGAGGCATCGAGTGCTGATCTCGCGGGGGAAGATTAGGAGTGGATGACGGAGAAACGGTCGGAGGCGGCTCCGTTGAACACTCCTTTAAGAACAAGGGTGCTGCGAAGGCACGCCCTTCCTCTAGCGCCAATCCTGTTGGTGCAAAAATCTGCTTGCGCCGGAGAAGCTGGAGTCGGGGAAGCCGCGGTCGCCGTCGGGACCTGCAAGGGAAGTCTAAACCGGAGGTGGGGTTGCTCCGGCAAGACCCTCCGACGCTCAAGTCAGTTCTCTGCCTCAACAAGAATGGAGTGCTCGAACGGAGAATTTAGCAGAGTTTTGAGATAAGAGATGAGCTTAAAGAATAACGTATCTGGGTCCCCCTTTTATAGGCGGAGGAGGCAACGGATTGATGGCGACGTTTGTAACCGTCTGGTAGTGGGCCGCCCATGGTCAGGGGAATTGATTGCAAAGGATGGTGGAGTAGACGCGTGGCCATCACCGTGGCTCGCCACGTGGAATCTGTTACGAAGGGTGGAGCAGCATCCGTTGTCGTGACTCGCCAGCGGATGGGAGAATCGCATGGAATCCGTCGCAGGAGGTGGAGCAGGTTCGTGGCCGTTACTGTGGCCTGCCAGGGGGTAGTGGAGCTGTGCGGAGTCTGCCACAGGAAGTGGAGCAGGGTGGCGATGGTTACTGCGGCCTGTCAGGGAATGATGGAACTGCACGGAGTCCGCCACAGGAAGTGGAGCAGGGTCGTGGCCATTTTGGTGGCCTGCCAGGGGGCGCGGATCTGTTGATTGAAGCTCGGCAGTGGCCGGAGCCCGATTTCTGTAGAGGTCCGGGAGAGGTCCTCCTGACGGTTGGGGTCGTGGGTGGAGCCCGACTTCCGGGGGAGTCCGGGCAGAACCCTCTCGGAGCCGAAGTTGCGGGCGAAGCCCGGCTCCCGTAGGAGTCTGGGCGGAGTCCTCAGCAGCCGTTGTTGAGGACGGAGCCCGGCTCCCACAGGAGTCTGGGCGGAGTCTGCTTGCGGCTGCAGTTGTTGGCGTCGAGGATGAAGCCCGGCTCCCTTAAGAGTACGGGCGAAGTCCTCCTGCAATTAGAATTAAAGGCGAAGTCCGGCTCTTGTAGGAGTCCGGACGGGGCTTACCAGCGGTTGGTGCTGAGGACGAAGCCCGACTCCCGTAGGAGCCCGGTCGGAACTGTGCTGTGGTTGGTGTCGGCGGTGAAGCTCGGCTCCCGTGGGAGTCCGGGCGGAGCTGTTCTGCTGTCGATGGCGGAGCCCGGCTCCCGTAGGGGCCCGGGCGGAGCTATGCTGCAATCAAAGTTAAGGGTGAAGACCGGCTCTCGTAGGAGTCCGAATGGAGCTTACCAGCAGTTGATACTGAGAGCGGAGCCTGGCTCCCGTAGGAGTCCGGGCGGAGCTGTGCAGCAGTTGATGTCGGAGGCGGAGCCCGACTCTCGTAGGAGTCCGGGTGGAGCTGTTCTGATGTTGCGGCGGAGTCCGGCTCCCGTAGGAGTCCGGGTGGAGCTGTTCTACTGTTGCGGCGGAGCCCGGCTCCCGTAGGAGTCGGGGCGGAGCTGTTCTAATGTTGCGGCGGAGCCCGGCTCCCGTAGGAGTCCGGGCGGAGCTGTTCTGATGTTGCGGCGGAGCCCGGCTCCCGTAGGAGTCCGGGCGGAGCTGTTCTGATGTTGCAGCGGAGCCCGGCTCCCGTAGGAGTCCGGGTGGAGCTGTTCTGATGTTGCGGCGGAGCCCGGCTCCCGTAGGAGTCCGGGCGGAGCTGTTCTGATGTTGCGGCGGAGCCCGGCTCCCGTAGGAGTCCGGGCGGAGCTGTTCTGATGTTGCGGCGGAGCCCGACTCCCGTAGGAGTCCGGGTGGAGCTGTTCTGATGTTGCGACGGAGCCCGGCTCCCGTAGGAGTCCGGGCGGAGCTGTTCTGATGTTGCGGCGGAGCCCGGCTCCCGTAGGAGTCCGGGCGGAGTTGTTCTGATGTTGCGGCGGGGCCCGGCTCCCGTAGGAGTCCGGGCGGAGCTGTTCTGATGTTGCGGCGGGGCCCGGCTCCCGTAGGAGTCTGGGTGGAGCTGTTCTGATGTTGCGGCGGAGCCCGGCTCCCGTAGGAGTCCGGGCGGAGCTGTTCTGATGTTGCGGTGGAGTCCGGCTCCCGTAGGAGTCCAGGCGGAGCTGTTCTGATGTTGCGGCGGAGTCCGGCTCCCGTAGGAGTCCGGGCGGAGCTGTTCTGATGTTGCGACGGAGCCCGGCTCCCGTTGATGTTGCGGCGGGGCCCGGCTCCCGTAGGAGTCCGGGTGGAGCTGTTCTGATGTTGCGGCGGTGGAGCCCGGCTCCCGTAGGAGTCCTGGCGGAGCTGTGCTGCTGTCGATCCCGCCGAGGGTTTCGACTGTGGGTATTTTATACCCAACAGGATTGATATCTACCAGCGGACCCACCAGCGACGGTCAGAGGAGTGGACGATAAGAAGCTAGGAGCTCTTTGTAAATTTTTTCAATTATTTTTTCATTCATAGTCTGATTTTTATTACAAATTTAAAATAGCTATAACTTTAATTTTCAGGACTGTATGATAGACATGAGATCCCAACCTACTCTTGAGGGCTTGACCACACCCACAGATGATGAGATCTGTGATCAGGTGCTTGGTACAAGATCCTATTATGTTAGAGATCTAAGATATGGAATCACTGCTCTCTCATCCTCACGCTCGTCTAGGACTGACATCCATTCTGCCTGTGAGGCTCGACTGACGGAGATGATAGATAGACTGCTGAGGATCGACAGTGGACTGAGCAGTGAGCTTAAGAGTTGGTTGCACGCATCGATGAGTATCAGCAGCTTCAGATCCAGATGATGGAGCGGATGGCACAGATGGAGCAGACGATACAGTTGATGGGGCAGCAGCAGGTCGGTCCGAGCTCTTTCGAGCATTCTCCTTCTCCAACTCGTTCTCTAGATGCCGACACTTGACGACTTCTTCATATAATTTTTTATTTTTATTTTAAATTTTTTATAATTTTAATTTAATATAATAAAATAATAAAATTTATTTATAAGTTTATTATATAAATTTTTTATTCTTTTATTTTTAATTTATAAAAAATATTATAAATATAAATTAAAAATATATATTCATAAATTATTTTTAAAAAAATATGTTTAAATTATTAATGATGGAATTATTTTTGATGAAATACTGGTCGTCAAAAATATTTTAATATTATAATTTAATTTTTTAATAAATATAAAATTATTAAAATTTTATATAAAATTAATAGTGATGAAAATTTATTCATCGTAAATAATTATTAGTGATAGAAATTTTCATCAAAAATTATCGTATTTATGACGTAAGTTTTACGTCGCTAATATTATTTAAATTTAATTTTTTTAAAAAATTATTATTAAATTAATAGTGATGAAAAATTTTTGTTACAAAAGATGTTATTTGTGACCTAAATTTTTATTGCTAAAAATTTTTAAAAATTTTATTTCAAAAAATTTTAATTAAATTAATATCGATAAAAATATTTTTATCGCTATTAATTTTTTATTTATTAGCGACGTTATAATTCATCGTAAATATTTTTTTTATGATTAAAATTTTTTATCAAAAATATTTTAACGATAAAAATTATTCATCACAAATAAATATTTTTAACGATAAAATATTTTTTTCATCATAAAATATTATCAACGATATGATTATTTATGATGAAATATTAGCGATGAAAATAGATTATTAGCGATGAAAATTTTTCATCGCTAATAACCTATTTTGTTGTAGTGCTACCTGGTTGTTCAAGTCACTAATTCGAGCTGCAGATAATATTATGATATGAATATATTAAAAAAATTAATTTTTTGTATATCCTGGAGAATGGAATTAACTAAACACTAAACAATAAATCTTTGATTTTTTGTCAAAGATTTAACAACTTAAAGTTAAGGGTTTTTTGCTTACGTACCTCCCAAATATTAGAATTTACGTTAATCCTCCTAAAATTAATATTTGTATGTATATCTTCATAAAAGACTTGTTTACATGTGTGCTCTTATTTTTTTCTTTTTGCATTTGTACTTATGCCATCTAACACTATTGAGAAATTGGAGATTTAAAATTGAAGTGACTGAAATATCCTTAATGGATAGACATGCAAAAATGTACATACAAAGAGCAACTTGATGAGAATATTCACACAATTTAACATATTTAAGAGGATATATATATAAAAAATTAATTTGATTTTTATTTATTTCAATTTATTTTAATTTTCAGACTCATTTAGTGTTTGTTCATCAATATTTTTTTAAAAAAAATTATCAAAAAAAATATTTTTTATAAAAATATTATTAAAAAAATACCGATTCGATGGCTGAGGAGAGGAGAATTCAATTAGTCGGATAAATTTTCAGATTTTCTCATCCCATAAACTGTACATGATGTTGATTGAGGAGGGATCCGCATATCAGCCCAACATGCATCTTCTTAACTATTTATTTTATGAGCCTAATTAATTTAGCTCCAACTTTTTCAGAAAACTAATTTGGCTTATCGCCTGTGGAGATAGAATAGTCCAACGTGGCTTCAAGTCGTGGTACAACAATGACGGAGCAATTTATTGGGCTGTTGATTCCACTCCTTGGCTAGTCCAGAACACCCGACAGGTTGTATCGAGAAAGGAAGCTAAATTATTTTCATATTGCGGTGCGTGGGATGAGCTCCTCCCATAATCTACGTACCCAAAAAAGGACAGAAAAGTTTCCACATCAAAAGAATCGGATCCAATTACCGACTCCCCCCCCGGTAGCTCTCCTTGTCTTGTTTGTCAAGTGGCAACTTCAAAAATGCATCCAAATCTATCGAGGATATCACAATGAATTGGCCCGGAAATACATTCCACTACCGCCGACGATAAAGAATAAAAGCTTCACCTCGATATCCTCCCATCGAACCTTTCTCGATGGAAACAAAAAAGAATAAAAAAAAGTCAGAGAATGATCGTTGAATCCCACACTAAGCGAGGAAAGCGGCGGTCTCAAAACGGTCAAAGAGGTCGATGAAGTTGGGAGCAAAGTTATTAAACCCGATCCAGATCTTAACCCGGATAAGACATCGGGTTAATGGGTCAGCGGTCCAACCATCGGGTCAACGATTGAACCAACTGTATACAGAAGAGGAGGAGGAGACGGCGGAAAGGAGAGGAAGGCGGACAACCGACGGCCATATGGAGGAGGAGGAGGATGCGAAGGGGGGAGGGAGCCGAGTGGAGGAGGCAGAGGGGAGAGCGTACGGAGGAGGAGGAGGAGGAGGCGGCGGAGGGGGGAGGGAACGGAGCGGAGGAGGAGGCCGAGGGGGAGGGGGTTGAGCGTACGGAGGAGGAGAAGGAGACGGCGGAGGGGGGAGGGAGCCGAGGGAGGAGGAGGCAGAGGGGGGAGGGAGTCGAGCATACGGAGGAGGAGGAGATGGTGGAGGGGGGAAGGAGCCGACGGAGGAGGAGGCAGAGGGGGGAGGGGATCGAGCGGAGGAAGAGGAGGCGGACGGTGGAGGAGGAGGAGGCGGAGGGCGAAGGTGGCCGAGCGGAGAAGAAAGAGGCAGAGGAGGGCGAGCAGAGGAGGGAGCGGACGGAGCAGAGCTGCTGGACTCCGGAGATTTGGAAAAAAAAAAAAAGTTAGACTTAGATTACTCACCGACTGACCAGAGACGGAGAAGACTCGGTTCTCCTCTCCTCCGCTGCCGGCTGCCGCTGCTGATTTCGTCGCCGACGACGCCGAGGGAAGATGGCGGACTGGGTGAGCCTCTGAGGTTGGGGCCCTTGGGCCACTGCGGCTGGGGTTTGAGGCTTTGAGCTCGGGAACAAACAGACGAAGGGACGGGGACGACGGGAGGAAGGAAGCCAGGAACAAACAGACGAACCGTCGATCTCGTCGTCTCGACTCTCGAATCAAAATTTTGTTTTTAATTCCACGGCTCAACCGAGTTAGATCGGATCGGACGGTTCACGGTTCAACCGGCCGGTTCATACGGTTTTAACCGAATTTTAAACATAAACGGTTTAATTAGATAACCGGCCCGATCTTCTGATCGGGTCACCGGATTTACGGTCCGACCGGCCGGGCCGGGCCGGGTTTAATAACACTGGTTGGGAGTGTAGCTCGCGGTCCAGCTCATAAAGTAACAAGGGCGAATGGCGGGTGGTTGTGGAGGACTTTGACCCAGGATTTTGATTGGTTCCACGGTGGAAGAGAGATGCATGGCGGATTACTTCAAGCGACGAAAGGGAGTGGTTACTTGTGGCCGGTGGCATGACAACGTTTTCAAAAGCTTGAAAAACGCGGACGCTTGGCTGCGGGCGAGATCAAGCAGACATCCGTGCGCCTCTCTTTCTTCTTTTTTTTTTTTTTCTTATTAGCTGTTTCCAACTTAGCATGTCGGCGGGATAATTTTTCTTAAATAGATTAGAGATAATAAATTAAGATTCTAGATTTAAAAGAAAATTATATATGTATGCCCATACAAGCATGTGTGTGTATATATAATACATATCTGTCTACACAAAAATATTGTATGCTATAATTCAAAACTTTCTTTCAAAATGAAAATTTATATGGTTACTATGATTTACATTATTTAGTATGGAACCTGCACAATACATCTTTAGTAACAAAAAATGATAAATTTGTTACATGGTGGTTCGGATTAGGCCACTAGAATAATATTAATATGATATTTTTTTAAAAAAATATGATCATTTCATACTCCAGTGATGGAATTCTTTTAATTTATGTTTTATCTAAACTAATAGGTTTCAAAAATAAAAATATTTTAAAGAGGCAAACTAATAAAATTTAATAAGTAATTTATTTAGAGATATAAAGACAACAATGAAATAAAAATCAATTTTATAGACAATGAGAGATTTAAATTTGAATGATGTTTCTTTTTCAAATGGGAAGAACTAAACTCAACTCTCAATACCTAGATTTTAATGTGAAATTTATAAAAGTCAATATTTTGCTTCTTAATTATCTTTT
>NW_027332420.1:2353886-2421386 GCF_000442705.2 Elaeis guineensis
AATAGATAGAGACCATCGATGGATCTGAAACTTATAACGATGATCTCGATGATATTTTTAGTATACTATTAAAATTTTACTTCAATCAGATATCATTATTATGATCAATTTAGTACGAATGATTTGAATCGTTAAATAAAAAAAGTGATCAAAAGGTCAAACAATATTCGATTATAAGGTGATTTTTTTAGATAAATGATCTTTGCTACTACTTTAATCATTTATATGGTGATGATCATAAAATTCAAATAATACATATATGAACCATCCAAAACTCTATGTCTCTTGGTACCTATTCTTAAAGTCATTAAGTAATTATACTTATGCTTTTGTAAGATCTACTTAACGTGGATGGTTCATATATGTGCGGTTTATATTTTATGATCATCATCATATAGATGATTAAAGTAGTAGCAAAGATCATTTATCTAAAAATTTATCTTATAATCGACGTCGTTTGATCTTTTGATCACTCATTTTTTATTTAATGATCCAAATATTTTGTACTAAATTGATCATATAATGATGTCTGATTGAAGTAAAATTTGATAGTATACTACAAATGACATCGAGATCATCGTTGTAATTTTTAGATCCATCAATAGTCTCTGTCTATCAAATCATCACACGATCATTCATGATCATTGAAATCAAATTTTATTGATCGATATGGCTAGAGGTACGGATTAAGATGGTCTTTTATGATAATACTCTAATGATAATTATTTAGATAATAAATGTGAAGATGAACTTTAAATTTTAAAATTATACTATATTTAAAAAAATAAAAAAAATTATATTTGGTTATAAAATATATTTATATCGATTTTTTGTTATAAAATATTAAAATAATTTATGATCAAAAATTGATAGTAAAATATTTGAATTATTTATTTAATTTATAAAATATTTATGTCATAAATAATTTGATATTTATTTTTTTAAAATTTTTGATTTTCATCAATTATTTATGATAGAATTTTGTGTCGCAAATAATTTGACATAATTTTTTGCATTGCAAATAATCTAATATTTATTTTTTTTATTTTTAATTTTCATCGATTATTGTGATAAAAAATTTGCATCATAAATAATTAAATATTTATGATGTTAAATGCATTATGCATCATAAATACTAATTATTTATGATGAATATGTTTACCTCACAAATAATCTATTATTTATTTTTGTAAAATTTTTAATTTTTATCGATTAGTTGTGATGGAAATTTTATTGTAAATAATTCAATATTTATGATGGAAAATGGATTTGCAATGCAAAATCTATTTTGTATGCAAATACCAATTATTTGCTATTTATTCATCATAAATAATCTACTATTTATTTTTTAAAAATTTTTATTTTTATTGATTATTTATGATATAAATTTTGTATCATAAATAATCTAATATTTATGATAAAAAATTTATTTTACGTCACAAATACATCTTATTTGTGATGTAAAATTTTATCTCACAATAATATGATATTTTTTTTAATTTTGATTTTTGATGATTAGTTGTGAGGAAATTTTGCATTGTAAATAACTATATATTTATGATGGAAAGTTGATTTTATATCCTAAATAATGGATATTTGTGATGAAAAAATTATGTCATAAATAATCGATGAATTTTTTTTAATATTTATGATTTTCATCAATTATTTATGACACACAATTATATTATAAATAATTTAATATTATGATGCAAACTCTATATTTGCATTATAAATAAATATTATTTATGATAAAAAAATTTATCATAAATAATTTATTATTTATGATGGAACTACTTTTGCATCGTAAATAGCATTATTTATGATAAAATATTTGCATCATAAATAATTTTATCACAAAAGCCTATTTTCTTATAGTGGTTATAATATAATTTGAAAGTATCAATAAGCATCAAGCATGAAATCTTATATCACATATCAGAATAACTCAAATAATCATATAATCAATTGTCAAATATATGTCTTGTCAAAAAAATGTGTCACCACATATCAACAAGTGAATCCTTTTATTCAGCATTAGTTTCATATGTTGTCATCTGTTCTCTTATTATAATTCTAGATTTTTAATTTTTTTTCTTTCCGACTTTGGACTAACCAAGGTCATATCTCAATTTTTGTCGGATCAAATTTTCATACGTAAGTCCATAGGGGTAGTCCAAGGTATAAGCTCTTGACTAGCTATTTTTTAATCTTTATCGAATCAAATTCTCATGCATAAGCTCGTGGAGGCTGTTCTACATAATAAGGCTAGTTTAAACCATATTTTTCCATCCGATTATTATATGTTGATTTCATTAAATCAATTTTAGCTTAGTGTGATCAAGATAAGTATATCATATTATATAATTGTACCATCAATTATTGATATACATATATAGTCGACACATAGTGTACTCATACTAAAAAAATATATAAGAAATAATAGTATCTCAAATATAACAAATCCATCAACACGAATCCAATGATGCGAAATCAATAATATAATTTAATGGTTAAAATAACATATATAATGATAATTATGTATAGGATCTCTTACCTCAATTAGCGATAAATTGGATCCACTAGATTATGATTTATTCATCAAAATCCTACTCGATGTCCTCTTGTCTGATGGATTGCTCTTCTATATATTCAAATTAATATTATAAAATAAATTTAATAAATTAAATTAATTATCTAGAATCCTCTATCGAGTTCACCAGGTTCCACCCCAGTTCCAAAATTTTTTCTTTCTAGAATTTTCTATAATCCATCTAAAGAGAGAGAAAATAAGTAATTAAATAATTAACTAATTAAATTATTAATTAATTATTATAAACTAGAGAAGAGAGAGAAGGATCCTCTCTTCTTCTCTTCCCAAAATAAGGGGTCTATCCCCTATTTCTCCTTCTCCCTCACATGGCCATGGAAGATCGAGGCCAGCCACTATGGTGGCTCTGTTGGCGGTGAAGATGCGGCCCTAGCAATGGCCTCAATGGTGGCTGTTGTCAGTGGTGTTTGTGGAAAATCATAAAAAATAATTGGGATGACCCTATTTGAGATGAATTTGGGGGTTTGTCGGCTTCAATCAAGTGCTCGTGATGAGGAAATTACCAAAAGAAGAAGAGAAAGAAGGGGAAAGGAGCGTACCTCACTCTGACGGGCAAAGAAGGATTTCGACGACCTTTTTCCCAGCAACAACCCATGGAAGGCCTTGAGAAATCCCTCTAAATTCATGATGATTTCTAAATTACTCAAGGTGGAGATCTAAGGGAGCGAAAAAGCACTTTTATGGAGGAGTTTTCTTAAGCTAACCCAGACTCTCTCCACCTGATGTTGATGGAATTAGGGGAGAAGAAGACTTCAATTAGGAGTCTTATTCCTCCTCACCTTCATGGGTCTTTGGGCCCATTAAAATCTGGGCCGGGTCTATGAGTCCAAATGGGCTGGGCTAGTGCATTCTCCCTCCTTAAAATAATTTTGTCCTCAAAATTAATTTGTTTGAGGCATAAGCTTCAAAAGTATATATCTATCATGTCATCTTTGAGCTGACATTGTACTTGTTTCACAAAATCTCAATATAATGAAATTATATGACATCTCAAATACATTCTTTTTATATCGATTTCTCAACTTTTCCAAAGAACAGTAGCAATTCAACCTTGTATTAAATATCAAATTTCTTTATCCAATACAATGATTGATTAATTCCACTCAGAAATCATAATTGATCCAAACTATCTTTAATAGAAACTAAAGAAAGCCTGAACATTGGATAATCTTCATAATCACAAGAGCTTCTTTCTTCCTTTAACCTTCCAACAACTTAACGACTAGACTTTCATCTTAGCAAAACCTCAAGCATCAGATAAAGTAACAATGTCAGAGCTAGGAAAAAGGAGATCTATGCCAAACATTCTAGGGCCAAGCCCAACCAAAGATTACAAATTAGTTAACCCTGAACTCGAGATGCCCAAAAATTCTTCTTATCGTTGTCCACAAGAAAAGAATCTACCAATATCTAAATTACCCTAAGAATCAATAATTTTCTCCTTTCATTTACCAATTAAAGTCTCTTTATTGAAAATCAAATTTATTCTTCAATCATTACACTTATTGAGTAAGAATTAAGGCTCTTCACTAGTGTCAGAATAATTAAACCACTACACTTTCGCTGTGCACTCTGATATAAATTTATCAAATTTTATAGGTTTATTGAATGAATTCAGATAAGAATACTAATTTACATCAAATCTACAAAGATCTAACCTTTCAAATTTTTGATAGAACTAGAGCAAAAGTTTGAGTTTCTTTGTCATTGCTATACCTCAAGCATATCACAGCAAGATTAAACCTTGATCCATTTTTCATATTTGAAGTCCTTGCATAAGTTTTCACTATTATCTAAATCCAATACATCTAGAATTAGTTTGGAGCAAATTAACCCTATATTTACTTGATAATTAGTGCGACCATTCCAATCCAATCTTTCTTTGTAAAATAATTAACTCATATCTCTAATAAATTACAAGACCTCAAGTCAATATCTTTATGAGCAAAATCAACTCAACTATTTCTTATAGAGTTTTCTTCACCATGATCTTGATCATCAATCAACATCCCTTGCACGTTAAACTCATATACATCTTCGAAAGCAATTTCTTCATTAAATTCAACAACAGTAGCAAAATACCCTAGATTAGCTCAAAAATCTAAACTTTGACTTGAATTTTTTTACAACCGACAATCTCCAACAAATATTGGAAAGATCAAGTAATCTGATCTAGATAATAATTTAATTTATTAAAGATTCCACAAGATGCATGTCCTACATCCAATTGATAAAATCAAATCTATCAATCAAATATACTTTTATTTATATGCTTGTTTCATACCTATTCCTTTTAGAGGTTTGATTCTCAAAGAATATTCCTTTTGATACTACAAAATTCTTTCTTAGGCCCTATCCTAAACAACATCCCATTACAAAGCCGAAATTGTAATAATCAAATAAGTAACATCAAAATTAGAAAAGTTATCATGGTGTTCACCATATCAAGTTAGAATTTCAAAATCATCTAAATAACAATGACCAAATATATCCAGCACCACAACATATCAATATATCCCATTTATTCCAGGATCAACACCTCTTGTACTTAGATCAAACCCTACTTATTGAAATTCAAGATATAACTCATCAATTCTATTATAGACATCACATGTCACTTATATATAAATTTCATCATAATATCTATTGATCCAAAAACTAAACATTGAATCCTTTTGCTACTTCTATCATGTCCCTAGTGATCATGATCTTATACTTAAATACCACCTAAGTTATAGTCTCTAGTGATCATAACCTTAAGATTTCATATCATTTTATCACAGGCATCCTTAGTGATCATAACCTCATGCTCAAATACCTCTTAAATCATAGTCCTTAGATATTATAACCTGACTCTGATACCATTCTGTCATGCCTGAATCTAGCATCCAATTGGATATGTGATGGCCACACACTCCTTAGAGCAAGATCCTAAATAATATGCAAGATCTTAAAATTTATTACAACCTCAAACTTCTATGAATACTATTGATAAATATTTTCAAATATTAAACCTTATACAATTTATAAGACTCGTTATCCAATTGTTATTGATCATACTCTATCTAATTATTCTTTCGAATCAAAATTCAATATTAGCCAAGTACAAGCATTCGAAACTCTAAAAAGAAAAGAAAAATAGAGGAGGTGAGCTTTACAATCCAATAAGAATCTCCAACATTCATACTAATATTATAATATAATTTAAAAATAGCAATAACATCAAGCATGAAATCTTATATCACATATTTAGAATAACTCAAATAATTATATAATCAATTATCAAATATGTTCTGTCAAAAGAGACGTATCACATATGTCAATAAGTGAATTCTTTTATTCAGTATTAGTTTCATATCTTATTATCCATTTCTCTTATCATAATTTTAGATTTCTTAATCTATTTTTTTCAACTTTGGACTAACCAAGATTATGCCTCAATCTTTCTCAATCAAATTTGCATGATCTTTTTTAATCAAATTTCATGCGTAAGCCCATGATGCTGTCCCAGCATAAACTTCTAACTAACCATTTTTTGATCTTATTGGATTGAATTCTCATGATCTTTATTGGATCGAATTTCATACATAAGCCTGTGGAGGCTGTTCCCACTACTACAATAAAGGTCTATGGAGCGGTTACTATGGCAGGGGTTTTAAAAATCATTGCTATAGAGCCAACGACAGCGATTATTGTGAACCACTGCATAGGTTGGACCTACAATAGTGGTTGGTGTAACGTTTCCATAGGTTGATCTATGACAGCAGTTATTACCTAGTATGTAACCGCATATTGATCTATAGGTTACAACCTACTAGTCAACTACGGTAGCGTTATCACCAACCGCTGTCTTAAGTAAGACCTACGTGATGGTTGCCCTTGACCGCTGCCTAGGTTAACCTATGACAGGGTTGTTAATAACCACTATCGTAGGTGAAACCTAAGGCAGTGTTGGTGATAACCACTACATAGGTTAAACCTACGGCAGCTTCACAATAACCGCTGTTGTTAATAGAATATAATTTTTTTTTGAATATGATATAATTTTAAATTTAAATCTATCTTCATCATTATTATCTAAATAATTATCATTAGAGTATCATCATAAAGATCATCTCGATCCGATAGCCCTAGCTATGTCGATCATTAAAATTTATTTCAATGACTTCGAACAATCGTATAATGATCTGATAGATAGAGACCACCGATGGATGCAAAATTTCAACGATGATCTCGATAATATTTTTAGTAACTTTCAAATTTATTTCAATCAGACATCATTACATGGTCAATTTAGCACGGGATGATTTGACTGTTAACTAAAAATGAGTGATCAAAAGATCAAATGGCATCCGATTAAGATGATTTTTTAGATAAATAATCTTAGCTACTACTTTAATCATTTGTATGGTGATGATCATAAAATTTAAACTGCACATATATGAATCATTCACGTTAAGCAGATCTTACAAAAAAAAAGTATAATTACTTAAGAACTTTAAAAATGAGAATCAAGAGACATATAGTTTTAGATCATTCATATAATATGTTAATCATTTTTACGATCACCACCATACAAATGATCAAAGTAGTAGCAAAGATCATTTATTAATTGGATGCCTTATAATATGCCATTTGACCTTTTGATCACTCATTTTTTATTTAACTGACTTAAATCATCTGTGCTAAATTGATCATGATAATGATGTTCGATTGAAGTAAAATTTTGATAGTGTGCTACAAATATCATCGAGATGATCGTTGTAAGTTTTTGGATCTATCATGGTCTCTATCTATAAGATCATTATGCGATCATTCGTGACGTCGAAATCAAATTTTATTGATCGACATACCTAGGGCTATTGGATCGAGGCAGTCTTTTGTAACCATACTCTAATGATAATTATTTAGATAATGAATGATGAAGATAGACTTTAAATTTTAAAATTATACCATATTCAGAAAAAAATTTATATTCTACTAACGGCAGTGGTTATTGTGAACGCTGCCGTAGGTTGGACCTACGACAGTAGTTATAACCAACTACTGCCGTAGGTTGGACCTACAGTAGCAGTCAAGGACAACCACTGCCATAGGTTGGACCTACTGTAGCGATCAAGGGCAACTACTATCGTAGGTTGACCTACAGCAGTGGTTGCCCATCAACCGCTGCCGTAGCTAGGGTCCAACCTATAGCAGCGGTCAATGGCAACCACTATCGTAGGTCCAACAATGGTTGATTTTGATAGTTCCATATCGGTTGTGAAATAATGAATGAACGGTATATAAAGGCTTAAGTTGTCAACCACCAATAGTATGGGGTTGAGCATTTTGCCGTGGCCCCACTGCAGGCCCCACCCATGCTAGCACCCCGTCGCCGCCATTGCCGCCCCGCGCCACCACCGTCGCCCAGCCAATCACCACCGGGCCCCATCTGCCACCGCTGCCTGCCATCACCGTCCCCTCCCGTCGGCCATCGACCGTCGGTGGCAATCAGTCGGCAACTACCGGCAATCATCGACCCCCGATCGGCCATTTTGATCGATCAAAAGCTACGACAGTGGTTTGCCAACTGCTGCTATAGATTTCTATGGCAGGTTGATATAACCGCTGTCGTAGCTACATGTTGATTAGTCAAAGGCTATGGAAGTGATTTGTGAACTGCTATCATAGCTTAAAAAACTGCTGCCATAGGCAAAAAAATGACTACCATAGACTATGGCGACGGCCACAACGGATGGTTAGACAACCATTGCCGTAGGCTACGACAGTGGCTTTTTGAGCTATAGTAGTGGTTTTAAACCGCTGCCATAGTTTTTTTTGTAGTAGTGTCCACATAATAAGGCTAGTCAAACCATATCCTTTTCATCTGATTATTATATGTTGATTTTTTAAATCAATTTTAGCTTACAGTGCAACAAGATAAGTATATTATACTCATATAATCATACCATCAATCTCTGATACACATATATAGTCAATATATAATATACTAATGCTGAAAAATCATATAAGAAATAATAGTCTCTACTATAATAAATCCATCAACACGAATCCAATGATGTAAAATTAATACAATTCAATGATAAAAATACATATATAATGATGATTAAGTACAAGATTCTTACCTCAATTAGCGACAAACTAGACTTAATAGATTATCATTTAGGTGTCAAAATCCTACTCGATATCCTCTTATCCAATGAATTACTCTCCTATATATTTAAATTAATATATTATAAAATAAATTTAATAAATCAAATTAATTATCTAGAACTCTCTATTGGGGTTCACCAGGGTCCACCCTAGTCCCAATTTTTTTCTTTCTAGATTTTCTATCATCCATCTAAAGAGAGAGAAAATAAGTAATTAAATAATTAACTAATTAAATAGTTATTTAATTATTATAAACTAGAGAAAGAGAGAAGAATCCTCTCTTCTTCTCTTCTTCTCTCCCCAAAATAGGGGTCTATTCCCGTTTCTCCTTCTCCCTCACATGGTCGTGGAAGATTGGGACCGGCCACCATGGCGGCTCTCGATGGAAGCGAAGCTGCAGCCCTAGCGATGGCCCCAACACGGCTACTATCAACAGTATTTGGGAAAATCATAAAAAAATTAGAGACAGCCCTTTTTGAGATGAATCCGACTATTTGCTGGCTACAATCGAGAGCCGATGATGAGGAAATGATCAAAAGAAGAAGAGAAAGAAGGGGAAAGAGCTTACCTCGCACCAAAGGCCAAAGAATGGTTTTGATGACCCTTTTTCCTAGCTGCAACCCACAGAAGACCTTAAGAAATCTCTCTAAATTCATTTTGATTTCTCAATTACTCAAGGTGGAGATCTAAGGGCGGGGAAGAGGTCTTTTATAGAGAAGTTTTTCTAAGCTAACCTGGACTCTCTTCACCTGATGTTGATGGAATCAGGGGAGAAAAGCCTCCAGTTAGGAGTCTTCTTCCTCCTCTCCTTTGTGGGTCTTTGGGCCCATTAAAACCTAGGCTAGATCATTAGTCTAAATGGGTTCGGCTGCTTAGGTTAACCCATGACCTGACCAGACCTGACCCACTTTGATCCGACCCAAACCATTTTAAAGAACCCATGGAGCCGGGTCGGATTCTAAAATTGGATCCTTTCATTTTTCAGATTAGGTTAGGTTTACTGAATTTGGACACAATCTGACCCATGGAAGTTTTTGGATTGATTTGAATCTTAAGATAAATGATCTGACCCAACCTGACCCGATCCAAACTCAATACGTACGAACCAATATAAGATTCGAATATATTGTATAGGACCCTACTTAGATAAATGACTAGTTAATAGTCTCCCAAACGGCTGAATCCAAATCCAGATAAGTGTCTTTTGCTCTTACTATTAGGGCATACAGCATACTCCATCCATTCCCAAATTGATCTAGCATTTATCTCTTTCCTATTTGGCTGTTCCCAATCAATCTCAGATCTTTCTTCTCCCAGTGACTTTGGTGGCTGGAGGCAGTGACTTTGGCGGGCTCCTAGCTTGCTTTATCTTAAGATGGCCCTTCTCCAAAATAGCAAAATCTTAGATCTTCATCTCAAGGTATGTCATTGTTGATTTCTACTTCTACATCTTTCCTTATTCATCTCCATCCTCCTCGCCATGTCCTCGCCTAACCGGCACCTTTTTGTTGCTCTATTATCCTCCTCCACCTCTACCTACGGCCACCCCCTGCACCTCCTCCCTCCTTTTAATTTGTGGAGAGAAAATCAATCCCATCTAGCCCTCCTCCTTCTCAACCTCTTGAGGAAAAGAAATTTGCATCCTGAGATCATTTTCTCCTCTTGATACTTTCTCTTTCTCTCTATTTGATCCAAAAAATCTTGTCTAAAAGATTTTTTTTTCTAGTCTAACCTACTAACCATGATTTATTTTCTTTTTTCTTATATTTTTCAGATATGGAAAGTTTTCTAGTTTTTTTTTTCTAATTTCTTTGAGTCTAACCATGATTAGATCTGAAAAGATATGGTAATCATGATTTTTTTTTTTTTTTTCTAATTTTTAGATTGAAAAGTTCTGTATTTTTTTTCTCTATTTTTTTCTCTAATTTTCCATTTGTTGTTCTAGGAATTAACATTATGGGCTGCTGTGGATTCTGTATCAGTAATAATAAATGTCTGACTTCCATCACCTTTTACTTAAAAAAAAAATAAATGTCTGGACTTTGTGAAGTGTTGCAGACTGTCATACATACTTTGGGAGAAAATATTGTAATATGAGCTTCCATAAATAAAGGTAGCTTATCCTACGTCTGGTAGCGTGTATTTTGTTAATTCATTTTCTTACTTTTTTCTTTTTTCGTACTTTGTTTTTTTTTTTGGTGTCTTGGTTGAGATATTTTTTACAAAGAGTGTATAGGATCTTATTCTCCTCCATTGTCCCGATTTGATTTATGTATAGTTGCTGAGCCTTGCATGCATATTCTTGATCTTTGATTGGTTCTCACTACCAGTGAGATTTCGATTATTTGCTCCTGATCTTTAACCAAGCTAAGAAGCTTCAGTTTAGGCAAAAAGCGAGAAATGGAAGGAATGGGCAATTCAGTTCGTCATGGATTGTCTGAGGGATGAAAATGAGCAGGCTAGATGCTATGAAGAAAAGTGTAATATGCAACATAAACAAGCATTGTATCATATTTTACAATAAAAAAAGCATTGTATCATGAGTTTGAGTTTGGCTAGATGGAGTTTGCATCACATTATATATGCTTGCATTTAACATCATAACTTTTGTCAAACAATATTTAATATTATAAACCTATCGTTATTAAGTTTTAGCTCAGATAGTATCTTCTCTCTCTCTCTCTCTTTTTTTTTGGATGGAATTTGAAGTAAGGCACTTCCCCACTCAACTTAATTAATTTCAGTAGGTATATGTATAAAAGCAAAGAAAATCTAAAGAGGTACAATTTATGGCAGTCATTTTTGTAGTCCCAACTCAGTTGATATAAATTTTATTATTAACATATCACTATATACTATAATTGTTTTCATTAACTTCCTTTAATAGATTTTTTTTCGTTAACAGGATTTTTAGATATATTATGTCGGGTCATGAAGCATGTAATTATGTTTCATCATCTTAGTGAAGTTTTTGAACAAGAGTCTCCTATCAAAGTGTCATCGTGCTGAAATTAGTGTGGCCCCTTATAGTAACCGTTAGAATATTGAGACCACTGAGGACCCAGGAGTGAATGCAATATATGTGGCTCTGTTGGATGCAGGATACTACTATTATGGCTAATTGGGAGAATGCCACTTCATGCCATTCTAAACTCAGACGTGTATTGGACAAAAAGCTTCAGGCTGGAGTACTCAATTATTCATGCAGCAGGAGTTTTAGGAGAACAACTTGTATTAATCTTCTTCTAGAGGTCTTTATAGAAAATACAATGTATAGACACAAGCTTGTGGAGTCTGTATGGATATATGTGGTAGAATATGTATGATGTAATTGTACAATAGTTTCCAATATTAATTCAGATTTAAGCTCCTCTTTTTACCAAAAAAAAAGCAAAACTTGAAAGGAATAGTTGCTGCTTGTTCCTCTTTACATTGCTGATTTCCTTTTTCTTCTATTAGTTTTGTCTGCTTGATCATGGACTTCTTTTTCTTCCAACAGTCTTAATCAATAGCGATAAGGAGAACGAGGCAATAGCAGAGCTGACAAGCAATAGCCTTTAATGTTGATCACTATACAACCTGCTCTCTCTACGATCTGAATTTTACCACAAAGCCAGTGATGTTTGTACTGCTCTTTGTGACTGCATGGTTGGCCAGCTGCTCGATGGTATACTCTAACCACCAAGTCACCAGTTGATGCTGGAGCTTCCCAATCGGGTTAACAGAGAAGTAAGAGAAGAGCCAAGAAGTTTGTTAAACTGCAAACTAGACCAGATCCATTAACCATGCATCCGTAGTCCACCTTAGATTCTATGTTCTTCTATTTTTTTTAACTCTTTATTCCAGTACAATCTGTGTCTGTATTAACAAGTAATCTAATGCATACCTGGTTATATCTAAATATTTTGATGCGTGAATGAAATGGATGTTATAAGGGAAATGGTGCATTCAGCTATGTACAAGCTCTGGTTGCATCCTGGACATGGATGGAGAAATATTCTCAACTTATTTTTGAAATAAATGATTGTTGTCAACAACCATTTCTATGTTTGACCTAGATCCGAACTGGATTTGCATTTTATGGATTGGGGCCAGATTATTCATGGATCTGATCCGATTTGAATGATCCGTTGGATCAAAAAATTTAATTATGGATCTGATCCGATTTCTATTGGGATAGATTTGGGTCCAATATCAAGATCCGATGAAGAAACTGGGTCAGATCAGGATCACTCATGATCTAGTCCGACCCAATCTATTTACATCCCTATGTAGGAAGAATATAAGAGAAAAAACAAAGAGAGCAACATCCTACTTTGATACCATATTAAATAAAAATTTGTGGCCAAAAGGATTTATTTTCATTAGCTATGATGAAGGATTTATATACACTTCATATTAGACCGATATCCGTATATACAAAAGATCAATATCTTTGTGTCAAAAGGAATGATATGACCTATAGAATTAAAATCCCTACCAATATATACATGGTTGGCAGAATCAGGAATGATTCGAATTACATGAGATTGGTCATATCTACCAAATCCAATTGCATAGTTGACCAACGAGACCAAGAAATAATTTTTATCATATGAGATTTTATAGCTGCCCATATTTGTCTAATTGATGTGGAGAGAATCAAAATATGATTTTTATCGTAGCTGCCCATATCTATTTAATATAATGTTGAGAGAATCAAGGAGAATTAATATATGATTTCCATTACTTGCAATGCGACCATGGCACCATAGGGTGTGGTGCATTCATGGATGTCGTTGATCATAGGATGGATAATCGCGCACAAGCCCATGCCATATACTACACTTTACATTGGTTGTTTGATGGCCATCCATACAGTAATGGATGGCATCTATGGGTGCACCACATCCTACGATGCCGCATGCGCATCATAGGGGTTCTGGGCTCTTAGAACAATGTTCTAGATATTGTAAATATCTTGCTGCCAGAAATATCTAGTAATTTTCATAAAATATCTAAAAATATTCGAAGTATTAGAGAATGGGGTTTGAGTTGCATTTTTATGTAAAAAATGATTGATCTTTTTTTGCAACCTCAATTGTTGGATCATACTTTGCATATCTTCATGAGCTTCATGATCTATGCCGTAGATGGAAGGAACAAATTTGTCATATTTTTAAAAATATGTGATCCAATGGTTGAGGTCGGGAAGGAGATCAATCATCCTTTCGTAAGAAAGATACAACCCGAGTCTTAGAGAATTCTGGACATTTCATGAAACGCTCGAGTTTTTCAACCAAAACGTTTGCAGCTTGAGCTTCTTGAGAGTTTTGAGTCATTTTGAACCCAACTTGGTAGGAACGTGCCACTTTCCTTCATCCGCGAGGAATTATTCCCTGCGATAGGACGTTGCCTTTTACATCAGATTGATAGTTAAGTAGTAAGTAGCACCATATATATTACCCAACAACAAAAGGAGACATACTACAAATTTTTATTTATATATACTACAAATTAAAGCTGCCGTCCAAACACTAGTAGGCATAAAAGCGCAAATTTATTCTTGTCTACATCGAGAGCACAATATGCAAGGCATATTTAGGGTTGCGATTTTCGTTTAGCGTCCGTTTCCACCCCCGCCACTTCCGTAGCCGGAACCGTAACCATGCCCGGAGCCTTAGTCAGAGCCGCTGCCCGACCCGCTGCCGTCTCCACCACCGCCACCACCGCCATAGCCTCCGCCATGGGCACCACCGGCACCATACCCGAAACCACCTCCTGAGCCATATCTCGACCCGCTCCCACTTTCATGCCCTCCGCCGGAGCCACCGCCACCACCACCATCTCCACCACTCCCGTAGCCTCCACCATGTGCAACCCCACCACTGGATCCATAGCCCGAACCAGAGCCATACCCGGACCCATGGCCCGAACCTTCGCCACCGCCTTGTCCACCACCTCCGCCACCTCGGCCATCCTTCCCGTATCCTCCACCAACTCCTCCGCCAACACCCTCATCGTGACCACGCCATATCCCCCACCGTAACTAGACCCAGAACCACCGCCACCACCACCACCACAACCACCACCACTTCCCCCGCTGATTCCAGTGAGGATCTAGCGGCAGAGGTGAGGCCGATGCTGAGAAGGACAATGAAGGCAAAAGCCAAAAGCCTAGTACTACTACGACTAGCCATTGATAGAATATGTAATGGTGGTGGAACATACAACAATAGTATGAAAAACTATATAAAACAATGGAGCAATACAACTTTTTCTCACAAACCCTCTCTTTTTTTTCTATTCTGGATACCACTTCACCACACCATACATTCTACAACAACCACCTATTTATAGGTATAAGAAATGACCTTTTGACTCTCCTAATAAATTTATCATTTAGACTTCTCATGTGACTCTTGGCTTTTCCATGTGACTCTTGATTTTTCTCAATTCAATTAAGTTTACAAAATGACCTTTCGATTTCTTCAAATACATTTAATATTTGCTTTTTCCAACACCCCCCCTTAAACTTAATTGTTCTTTCTTCATCATGCCAAGAGAACTTTTAAACTTGGTGAAGAGCTCTACTCCTAATGGTTTAGTGAATATGTCGGCAACTTGATCTTATATCTTCACATACAGTAGCTCTACTTCTTTGTTCTTCACATGTTCCCGGATTGAATGAAAACGCACATCAATATGATTGCTTCTTTGATGATACACCGGGTTCTTTCCTAGTGCAATAGCCATGTGTCATCCTTCATGCATGCACTCAAGCACTTTGTCATAACATACTTGATGTTCAATATAAACATTCGGTTCTTGGTCATAGGTACTTTTGCAATCAGCTGATCATGTTTTCTTAAGTAAAGATTTCTACCTTCCATAACAACATCAAATTCTTTTTCTAATAATTGACCAAGACTTAAGATATTTGTTTTCATATTAGGCACATAGTAAACATTAGAAATGAACTGTTGAGAACCATTCTTGAGTTAAATTAGGATTTTACCTATCCCCTTCACTTGAACTTTTGAGGTATCACCGAAAGAAACATTGCCTTCCACTGTCTCATCTAACTCTTTGAACATGTGTTTGTACCCGCACATATGATTGCTTGCGCCGGTATCCAAGTACCAAATATTTTTATTGGAAGCTTCTTCTCCCTTCTCTGCTAGTAGCAAGATACCATCTTCTCCTTCCTCCTTCTTTGCATAGTTGACCTTCTCATGCACTTGGTTATTCTCATTATGGTAACATTCTGAGGAGTAATGACCATATTTACCGCAAGTATAACATTTAATTTTATTTTTGTCATACCTTCGTCCTCCTTTTGAGAAACCTCGTTGCCTTCTTCCGCCAGAGGGACCTTGTGTGCTTTCTTCATTAGGTAAGACTCCTGTGCCTCCTCTTCCTCTGCCATGTCCAAAGAAACCTCATCCTCGTCCACGGCCTCGTCCATGACCGTATCCGTGGGTATAACTATGACCGCGATTTATTTGACTGCTTTCGCTAGTTGGGCCATCCTTTTTCTCATTGATGGTAAGCTTGCACTTCAAGGCTTGCTCCAAGGGTTCTTCTTTCGCATCAAGATCCTCTGCTCATGGACTTGTAGAGAACCCATGAGTTCATCAACTGTCATAGTGTCCACATCTTTGGACTCTTCAATTGCAACTACAACATAGTCAAACTTCTGATCCAAAGATCTTAGATCTTCTCCACCACACGCTTGTCCTCTACATTCTCACCATTTCTTTTCATTTGGTTTACATTAGAAAGAACCTTTGTAAGTAATCGAAGATGGATTCTCCTTCCTTCATCTTCAAAGTCTTGAACTCGCCTCTCAACATTTGGAGGCGCACCTTCTTCACTTTCTCAACGCCCTTATAGCGTTCTCGAGGATCTCCCAAGCTTGTTTTGAGTTGGTGGCACAAGCAACCTTCTCGAATCCGACTTCATCTAGCCCTTGATAGATGAAATAAAGGGCCTTCTTGTCCTTTTTTCTTTGATCGACAAGCGCCGTTCTTTGTGCCGCCGTTTGTGTGCGGTCATCTTGGGGTTCTTCATATCCTTTTCAACAACCTCCCAAATATCTTGGGAGCCTAGCAATGCCTTCATTTGGATGCTCCAATTCTCATAATTGGTGGTGGTGAGTCGTGGAATGGGGAATTGCATGCTGTTGGACATATTTCCAACCTCCGGGCTCTGATACCACTTTGATAGAATATGTAATGGTGATGGAACATACAACAATAGTATGAGAAACTATATAAAACAATGGAGCAATACAACTTTTTCTCACAAACCCTCTCTTTTTTTTCTATTCTGGATACCACTTCACCACACATACATTCTACAACAATCACCTATTTATAAGTATAAGAAATGACCTTTTGACTCCCTAATAAATTTATCATTTAGACTTCCCATGTGACTCTTGGATTTTCTATGTGACTCTTGGCTTTTCCATGTGACTCTTGATTTTTTCCACTTCAATTAAGTTTATAAAATGATCTTTCGATTTTTCAAATATATTTAATATTTACTTTTTCCAACAGCCATGATAGCGAAGGAGTGGAGTGAGTGATGGCAATGTAATGGGCGGGACGGGGGGTATTTATAGGGTTTTTTGCATGGCTAACAGACGAAATCTGAGGCCATAATGCACGTTGTTTTCGAGAGGGCCAAAGCTGTGTGAAATGAGGACTCGAAGGGCGTTGGCTGGTGGTGGCTTTTTTTTTTTTGACACTTCATTGCCAATGCCTCAACAGCTTCTTTTTTTTACTTTGTTAGTGAGATTCGCTCGAATTTGTCCACCCAGGGTCGCTTATCCACCCTTTTTTTTCTTTTCACTTTTATTTTATCATCGATATAGTAGACGTTTTGCTTTCCTAAGGAAGCTGCTTTTAACTTCCACAGGGGCCGGGTGTGCATCTTTCGCGCGACAGAAGGATTCACATTCTTTGGCGCAAATGCACCGTTGGATCATCCACTGATCTCCTTGAGATGTGTGCAAGTGGATGAATGATGGAGTTTGGAGTGCTTTGATCTAATAATGGATTCATATGAGAGATGGTGGATCTTTCTTGTCCGCATGTATACAGCGCCGATCCTTCCTACAGAATTAGAATGCTCAGAATATATGGAGTGCTTTATGATTGCTTCTTCCATGCACACCAAATTAAGCAGCATACAATAGCTTTCTCATGCACGCAGTTGGCTCCAGTACCATAGTGATCAGGATGAAGTAGTGCACATTGAAACTCCGTTCATTTGGATTTGAGTGGATGGTGCCTTGGTCGGCTTCACCCCCGATCAATGCAAAAATAAATAAATAAGGTATTAATATAAATAAAGTTGTAATATAACACTGAATAAACATCAATAATTTAAAAACACATAGAAAATATAGAATGATAGTTATATAATTTAGGTACATGTAATATAAATAATTTAAGAGGATTTATTAAATTGGATCATGAGTTAATAACTTAACCAAGTTATTAAGTTGGATCACCAAGTTTTGGATTGAATTGTTTACTTGAAATTGAGTTCAATAAGTGATTTAACAAACAGTTTTATCGGCTCGATTTAGATTAAATTTCATTATCCTTGATATTTAAAAAAAATAATATGAAGAAATTATAGTAGGATCAACCATTTTTGCCATTTGGCCATATAGCAATTCACAACATAGCAGTGTACGGATATGACATTCGTGTCAATGCATCTTTGGTATCTTGCTGTGTGATATGTTATTTTGGCATATGCAAACATATGTCATTCTTCGTTCTATGGCGTACTTTAGATTTGTGAATGTGAAAATATGCATAGGCATATGTAAACATCATAAATATACTTATGTTTTACCTGATGGAGCTATACATGTTTTCTTTTTCTCATGTTATTTTGTCCAAAAAAGAGCTTTGCAAATCATTTATTAGGGATCTTAAAAGGATTGTCCCATATCAAACATTTCAAGAAATGTGTTCAAACGTTAGAACATAAAAGAGAAGAGGAGTACCACCACTGGACTATAGCCTTATTCTCTTGGGCAATATACAAGTTTGGAGAGAGAAAACAAAAGGAGTAAATCTTATATAACTTTCCTTTAAGTTTTCACATATTACAAAGGGAAGTATGGTTTAATGGGTCCCCTAACCCACAAAAAAAAATAATAATAAGGGGGAGAGAGAGAGAGGCTATAGCAAAACGAAACCTAAAAGGGGAGAACGGTGACTCTTAATCAACCATGTAGTTCGAGAATAATGGAAGAGTTTATGTACTTATACAAAAACCTATACATCAACCATAGTGCATCTTAATTTAAGTGATATCAAGCTAGATATGTTGATACTTAATGTACTTTTTCTTACTTAATTTGTATTCATCAATGAATCTAATGAAATGAAGGAAAAGTGGTGAAACTAAAACATAGATGATTTGGGTTTACAAGTATTCATGGTCAAGCTTAAATAGGCATAACTAGGGATGGTGCTTTCTGGAGCTGCAAAAAATTTAGTGAAGGAAAGATTTTTTTCTCTGAAAATGAAAGTTGAAAAGATAATTAGAAAGTAAAATATTGACTTTATAAATTTCACATTAAAATCTAGGAATTGAGAGTTGAGTTTAGTTCTCCCCATTTGAAAAAAAAAATCATTCAAATTTAAATCCCTCATTGTCTATAAAATTGATTTTTATTTCATTGTTGTCTTTATATCTCTAAATAAAATTACTTATTAAAGTTTATTAGTTTGCCTCTTTAAAATATTTTTATTTTTGAAACCTATTAATTTAGATAAAAATAAATTAAAAGAATTCCATCACTGGAATATGGAAAGATCATATTTTTTAAAAAAATATCATATTAATGTTATTCTAATGGCCTAATCCGAACCACCATGTAATAAATTTATCATTTTTTGTTACTAAAGATGTATTGTGCAGGCTCCCATACTAAATAATGTGAATCATAATAACCATATAAATTTTTATTTTGAAAGATGGTTTTGAATTATAGCATACAATATTTTTGTGTGTGTGCATATATATATATATATATATATATAATTTTTTTTTTTAAATCTAAAATCTTAATTTATTATCTCTAATCTATTTAAGAAAATTTATCCCGCCGACATGCGAAGTTGGAAACAGCTAATAAGAAAAAAAGAAAAAAAAAAAAAAAGGAGAGGCGCACGGATGTCTACTTGGTCTCGCCCGCAGCCAAGCGTTCGTGTTTTTGAAGCATTTGAAAATGTTGTCATGTCACTGACCACGAGTAACCAGTCCCTTTCGTCGCTTGAAGTTTTCCGCCATGCATCTCTCTTCCACCGTGGAACCAATCAAAATCCTGAAGTTCTTTTCCCAAATAATACGAAAAAAAAACTTTTTTATCAAAATATATCAAAACGAAACTTATTTATCAAACTAATGCAAATGAAAAAAATGCCATTTTGAATGGCATTTTTTCCCCTTCCACGTCAGCCCCTATTTCCATGCTGGCATCGTCCGAAAAAAAAAAAACATCAAGAAACGCCATTTAGAATGGCGTCTTTAAAAACGCCATTTTGAATGGCATTTTTATCAATTTTCCCATCGGAAAAAATCGTGGGAAAATGGAAAATTTTGTTTTTTAAACTTTGGAATTAGTAAATAAATTAAAAAATTAATTTGGATTGAAATTTAAAATATAAAGATTTTAATTTGTAATTAATTTAAAAAATCATAAGAAAAAAAAAATTATCATAGAAAATAAAAAAAAGAGAAAGAAATATGAAAGAAATAAAAATTTTAAATTTAATTGAAAAACATCATTCGAAATATTTGTCTTAAAAATTTTTTAATTTTTAATTTTAAGAAATAAGAATTATAATTATAAATGAAATCAAAAATTATATTTTAAATAACTAAATTAATTTAAATATAAAACGCCATTTTGAATGGAAAATTAGAAAATTTTGTTTTTTAAAATTTGAAATTAGTAAATAAATTAAAATTTTAATTTTGAATGAAATTTAAAATATAAAGATTTGAATTTGTAATTCATTAGAAAAATTAATTTAGATTTTTTATTTCAATTTTTTTTTAAAAGATGTAAAAAAAAATCTTAAGAAATAAAAAAAAAATTATCATAGAAAATAAATAAAAGGAGAGAAAGAAATATGAAAGAAATGAAAATATTATTTCAACTTACTTTCAGAAATTAAAATAAATTTATTTTAAAAAGATTCAAAAAATTTTTAAAAAGAGGGTTAAAAAATTTTATAAAAATATAAAGAATTGAAAAAAATAGAAATTATAATTGAAATTGAAGAACAAAGTTTATAATTTTTAATTTTAAGGAATAAGAATTATAATTGTAAATGAAATTAAAAATTTTATTTTAAATAACTAAATAAAATTAAATATAAATTTTTAAAGTATTTTTTAAATAAAAGAAAAAAAATACTAATAGAATATAAAAAAGATAAAAATGGAAAAAAATTAAAATTAAAATTTAAAAATATATAAATTATAAAGTAGATTAGAAAAAATATATCATAAAATAATAAAATAAATTGAATTAATTACAATTTTTTTGTTAGGGTATTTTATAAATGTGACTTAAAAAAAGAAATTTGAAATAAATTTTGATAAAAAAATACATTAAAAAGTAAAAAATTATGAGAAGTTAAAAAGTTGAAAAGTGAAAATTTTTAAAAAGTCACCAAAAATAACAATTATAAATTTAAAACCAAAAAAAAAATTTAATGTTTAATTGAAATAAAAATATTTTTTAAATATATTTTATAAGAATAAAATTGATTTAATTAAAAAAATTATTTATAAAATTTAAAAATGACCTAAAAAAATTTCATAAAAAGATAAAGAATTGAAAAAAATAGAAATTTTTAAATAATCAAAGAACAAGCATTATAATTCAAAATTTAAAGAAATAAAATTTTAAATATTAATTGGAATAAATATATTATTTGAAATTACTTTCTGAAATTAAAAAGTAAATTTATTAAAAAGATTCAAAATTTTTTTAAAAATAGGGTTAAATAATTTTATAAAAATATAAAGAATTGAAAAAAAATAGAAATTATAATTGTAATTGAAGAACAAAGTTTATAATTTTTAATTTTAAGAAATAAGAATTATAATTGTAAATGAAATTAAAAATTATATTTTAAATAACAAAATTAATTTAAATATAAATTTTTAAAAAAAATTTTAAATAAAAGAAAAAAAAATACTAGTAGAATATAAAAAATATAAAAAAAAAAAATTAAAATTAAAATTTAAAAATATAGAAATTATAAATTAGATTAAAAAAAATATATCATAAAAGAATAAAATTAAATTAAATTAATTACAATTTCTTTGTTAGGGTATTTTATCAATGTGACTTAAAAAAATAAGAAATAAGAATTAAAATTGTAATTAAAATTAAAAATAATAATTTAATTAATAAATTAAATTAAATATTATTATTTAAAAAAAAATTTAAATGAAGGAAAAAAATGGGTGGAAAATTTAAATTTTAATTTGAATTAAAATTTGATAAAAAAAATACAGTGTAAAGTTAAAAATTGAGAAAAATATGGAATAAGATATTCATAAAAAAATATTTTTTTAATTAAAAGAAATAAAAAAAAAAAGGGGGAAAACGCCATAGAGAATGGCGTTTTCCCCTCCCAGATCCCTTTTCCCCTCTCCTTCTTCCTTCTCCCTTCTCCTTCTCCTCTTCTCCCTTCTCCCTTCTCCCTTCTCCCTTCTTGATCTTCTCCGGCGTCTCTCCGGCGGCACGGCGGCACGGCGGCACGGCGGCGAGGTCTCGGCGGCGGTGAGTTCTTCCCGCCTCTCTCTCCATCTTCCTCTTTCTCTCTCCCTCTTCCCCTCTCTCTCTTTCTCTCATCCTGGCGGCGGGCCGCGCGTCCCGGCGGCGGGCCGCACGTCCCGGCGGTGGCTCCCGGCCCCCTCCTCTCTCTCTCTTCCTCTCTCTCTCTCTCTTCCTCTCTCTCTCCCTTCTCCGTGGCCGCCGGCCACAGACTGGCGGCGGCGGGCCGCGCGTCCCGGCGGCGGGCCGCGCGCCCTGGCTGTGGGTCCCGCGTCCCGGCGGTGGCCCCGGCCCCCTCCTCTCTCTCTTCCTCTCTCTCTCTCCCTTGTCCTTGGCCGCCGGCCACAGACGGCCGGCGGTGGGCCGCGCGTCCCGACGGCGGGTCCCGCGTCCCGGCGGCGGGTCCCGCGTCCCGGCGGTGGCCCCGGCCCCCTCCTCTCTCTCTTCTTCTCTCTCTCTTCCTCTCTCTCTCCCTTCTCCGTGGCCGCCGGCCACAGACTGGCGGCGGCGGGCCGCACGTCCCGGCGGCGGGCCGCGCGCCCCGGCTGTGGGTCCCGCGTCCCGGCGGTGGCCCCGGCCCCCTCCTCTCTCTCTTCCTCTCTCTCTCTTCCTCTCTCTCTTTCCCTTCTCCTTGGCCGTCGGCCACAGACGGCCGGCGGTGGGCCGCGCGTCCCGGCGGTGGGTCCCGCGTCCCGCTGTGGGTCCCGCGTCCCGGCGGTGGCCCCGGCCCCCTACTCTCTCTCTTCCTCTCTCTCTCTCCCTTCTCCTTGGCCGCCGGCCACAGACGGCCGGCGGCGGGCCGCGCGTCCCGGCGGTGGGTCCCGCGTCCCGGCGGCGGGTCCCGCATCCCGGCGGTGGCCCCCGACCCTCTCCTCTCTCTCTTCTTCTCTCTCTCTTCCTCTCTGTCTCCTTCTCCTTGGCCGCCAGCCACAGACGGCCGGCGGCGGGCCCCGCGTCCCGACGGCGGGTCCCGCGTCCCGACGGTGCCCCCGGCCCTCTCCTCTCTCTCTTCCTCTCTCTCTCTCTTCTCCTTGGCCGTCGGCCACAGACGGCCGGCGGTGGGGCGCGCCTCCCGAAGCGGGGCCCACATCCTGGCGGCGGGCCCCGCATCCCGACGGTGGACCCCGGCCTCCTCCTCTCTCTCTCCCTTCTCCTTGGCGGCCACAGACGGTCGGTGGCGGGCCCCCCCGGCGGCGGCCCCGCGCCCTCTTCTCTCTTCTTCTCTCTCTCCCTTCTCTTCGTTGCTGGCCACAGACGTCGACGGTGGCCCCCGCCCCGGTGGCCAAGGCGGGCCGCACCCCAACGCGGTCCTCGACCCCGCCTCTCTCGTGGGGCCGCATGCCCTGACGGCGGGCCCCGCGTCTCGGCGGTGGGCTCAGACGGTCGGTGGGCCGCGTGCGCTGAAGGCGGGCCCCACGTGGTGATGGCTCCGATGCGATGGGTTGCGATGACGGTGGGGTCCATGAATTCCGACGCTCGTTTTTTTTTTATCTCATTAATTTAATTTTGTTTTTATTTTTATTTAATTAGATTTAATTATATTTTAAATTTTTAAATATATTGCATTTCATGAAAACGTAGACCCGTCAATTGATCAATGTATAATATTCTACGTTATCCGTATAAAATATATATGAAATATATATTTTTATATGGATATCGTAAAATACATACATTGATCAATTGATTGTCCAGTTTGGACAGTTTGGGAATTGCATTTAATTCTATAGATAATTACATTATTCGAATGATATGCGGATGGTTCGAGAGAAATTTCGGACAGTATTTTTCTTTAGTTCTCCTCACACATTTTGAGTCGTGTGGGGAGAACTAAGGGGAAATGCTGCCGAAATTTCTTTCGGTCTTTTTTGCGTATCGTTTGATTAATGTAATTAATCTATAGAATTAATGCAATTCCGAATGGGATAGGATCTATCTGTACCTATTTGTTGATGATATGATGCATGTATCATGTAAATTTTTTCAATTATATTTTAAATTTTTAAATATATTGCATTTCATGAAAATGTAGACCCGTCAATTGATCAATGTATAATATTCTACGTTATCCGTATTAAATATATATGAAATATATATTTTTATATTGATATCGTAAAATACATACATTGGTCAATTGATTGTCCAGTTTGGACAGTTTGGGAATTGCATTTAATTCTATAGATAATTACATTATTCGAATGATATGCGGATGGTTCGAGAGAAATTTCGGACAGTATTTTTCTTTAGTTCTCCTCACACATTTTGAGTCGTGTGGGGAGAACTAAGGGAAATGCTGCCGAAATTTCTTTCGGTCCTTTTTGCGTATCGTTTGATTAATGTAATTAATCTATAGAATTAATGCAATTCCCGAATGGATAGGATCTATCTGTACCTATTTGTTGATGATATGATGCATGTATCATGTAAATTTTTTCAATTATATTTTAAATTTTTAAATATATTGCATTTCATGAAAATGTAGACCCGTCAATTGATCAATATATAATATTCTACGTTATCCGTATAAAATATATATGAAATATATATTTTTATATGGATATCGTAAAATACATACATTGATCAATTGATTGTCCAGTTTGGACAGTTTGGGAATTGCATTTAATTCTATAGATAATTACATTATTCGAATGATATGCGGAGGGTTCGAGAGAAATTTCGGACAGTATTTTTCTTTAGTTCTCCTCACACATTTTGAGTCGTGTGGGGAGAACTAAGGGAAAATGCTGCCGAAATTTCTTTCGGTCCTTTTTGCGTATCGTTTGATTAATGTAATTAATCTATAGAATTAATGCAATTCTCGAATGGGATAGGATCTATCTGTACCTATTTGTTGATGATATGATGCATGTATCATGTAAAATTTTTGTAATAATAAAATAATTAATAATATTAAATATTTTAATTTTGATTTTATTGTAGGTTTTTTGAGAAAATGGCCAGTACTCGAGTTCGTGTTTTATTGTATTATGATGGCATGATACAGAATAATGATCAAACTGGTGTGCAGTATAGTCACCCTGCAAATCGGATGATTAGAATATCTTCATCATTATCACGTCAAGAATTATTGGATCATTTATACAGCAGTATTCCTATAGACAAAGAAAAATATGAAATAAAATTGAAATGGAGATCTCCTAATCTGTCGGGACAGTTAATGCAGAGTAAATATATCTTGGTTCCAATTGATGACGATGATGATGTCGAAGAAATGCTGACATTTCCTTTGAAATATTCAGATTGTCGATTTTTAGAATTATATATTGAAAAAGCAGATGTACCAAGCTTTGGATATCATAGTCGGTTTTTAATTCAAGCTGTTCAAACCGATAGTGTTGAGGCCGGTTTTGCAGAACAATATTTCATTACTGCCGGTCCTAGCTGTCCAATTATTCCAAGTGCTGTGATGACTTCTCCTGTGTCTTCTGCTATGGTGACTTCTCCTTTGGTACAAGTAGTGGTAAGTGCGGGAGACGACACTCATATAGAAAATGATGATTGGGTAGTCGGAGGAATAAATTTGATAGTCTGGGTTTTGAGTCAGATGAAAATGAAGATGAAGACAGTTGGATGGATGAGGACAGTAGCAGTAATGACGATGATGATGAAGATGAGAATGATGATGAAGATGTTCAAGCTAATATTAATGTGGAAGAATCTCAATCTCGTTTGCACGAACCTCCACAATATTTTAATAATATAAATTTAGATGATGGTGGTTGTGTTAGTGCTGGTCGAAGATTTTATCATCACAATCAATTTTGGGACTCTTCGATGACTGAATTTTCTAAAGGTTTAATGTTTGAGAGTAAAGATGATGTAAGGAGAGCTGTTGATCTTTATCACATTATGAAGCATCGGACATACAATGTAGTTCAGTCGCATTCGAAATTATGGTCCGTACGATGCGCATCATCAGATAATGTTCAGCATTGTAAATGGAGGCTTCGTGCTGCATTGTTGAAAAAGCATGGATATTTTCAAATCACAAAATATGAGGGTCCTCACACTTGTTTGTTTACGGGATTGAGTCGAGACCACAAACATGTCAGTGGAAAAATGATTAGCACATTAGTCCGACATATTGTTGAGAAAGATCCCGGTGTTAAAGTTGAAGCTATTGTGGCAGCCGTTAATGATCAATTTCAATATACAGTATCATACAGAAAAGCATGGTGTGGAAAGTATAAGGCATTGGTTGATATTTATGGAGAATGGGAGCCATCTTATGCTAAATTACCTTATTATATGGCTGCACTTCAAAATGCAAATCCTGGTACAGTTGTTTCATAGAATTTTTTTCAATCTGTGAATTCCAATGTTCGTGTTTTAAATTATATTTTTTGGGCTTTCGAACCATCTATTCAGGGTTTTATGCACTGCCGTCCTGTAATTAGCATTGATGGCACGCACTTGTATGGTAAATTTAAAGGTAAGATGTTAATTGCAACAGGCATTGATGCAGAGAATGGGATATTTCCATTAGCATATGCAATTATCGATGAGGAAACGACTGCAAGTTGGAGTTGGTTTCTTTTCCAGCTCAGAACATATATCGTTAAAGATAGAAATGGAATATGCTTAATTTCTGACAGGCATCCAGGTATATTAAATGCCATCGCAGATGAGTCTATTGGATGGAGTCCACCACGTGCCTATCATCGATACTGTTTAAGACATATCTGCAGTAATTTCAACACACATTTTAAAAATGTGCAGCTGAAAAGAGCAGTATGGCAAGCCGGAAGTGCTCATCAAGTTCGTAAATTCAATTTTATCATGGGCAGAATTAGAACAGTGAATGAAGAAGCTTGGAGCTGGTTGTCCGAGATAGAAAAGGAGAAGTGGACATTGGCACATGATGATGGTCTACGCTATGGTGTTTTAACTACAAATTTGTCGGAGGTTTTTAACAGTGTTCTACGAGGAGCTAGAAATGTGCCAATTACAGCTTGTGTTCAACTGACATTTTATCGTCTTGTCAAATATTTCAATACGAGGCATGCTCAAGCCTTGAGATATGTAGAGGAGAATCAAAATAATCTTTTTACTCCTCATGTTGCAATTAAAATTGCTGAAGATCAAGTTAAGGCTAACCAGCACCGAGTAACAGCATTCAACCTTCAAAGAGGTATATATGAAGTGCTTACGAGAAGAGCAGGCGGAGGACTACGAGGTGGAGGAAATTCTCATACTGTTACATTAGCTGAAAGAAAATGTTCATGTGGAAAGTGGAGCATGTACAAATATCCATGTTCACATGTTTTAGCTGTGTGTCAAGAAATTGCTGTACATTTTAGTGGTTTTGTGGATGATGCATATACAATTACAGCATATATGAATGCTTGGATCGGTAATTTCAATCCACTACCACATGAAGATTATTGGATGCATACACGTATGTTCAAATGCATGCCTGATCATCATCGTTTGAGACCGAAGCAGAAAGGTAGACCAAAGTCAACGAGACTACGAAATGAGATGGATGATAGGCAAATAAGAAATAAGAATCACTGTGGTATTTGTAGGGAACAGGGTCATGATCGTCGTCGCTGTCCTAGGATAGTTCAACATACTTCAACTTCAAGCAGCGAAAGAAATTGAAAGCTTTGAAAATTTATTTTTGTCATTGTTTTATGAATTACTGCGAGATTGTATTTGAATTTACGTGTGTAATATGTTGGGATGAACTGAATTTTGTGTTTAAGTTGTATTGTGTGATAATATTATATTTTAAAAAAAAAAATTAAAATATTATCTTATTTTTTTTAATATATCTGTGATAATTTTGCTTGAGGCAGCGTATTATGGCTTACGATCCACGATATCCCGGTCCTCGAGATAGCAGTATTCTTACATTGCAGGAGCATCATCGATCGCAGACTATTTTAGATGGCGGCGTAAGCATTACAATCTTTTTTACTCTTTAAATTTTTATTTTAAAAATCATATACATTATCTAATTATTATATTTTATTACAGGAGTCCAGACATCTTCGTCTACGACGATCCGATGCAGATTTCTGGAGGACAGAGGATATCCCACGTAGAGTGTTAGATTATTTACGATATCTGGGATTTTATGGAGTATATCGGATCGGTCGTATACAGATGGACGTTGGTCTTATTACTGCTTTGCTTGAGAGATGGCGTCCAGAGACACACACATTTCATCTTCCATTTGGTGAGGCGACCATCACTTTACAGGATGTCAGCATCCTTACTGGACTACCAGTTGATGGAGATCCAGTTACCGGAGTTGATCCCGCACTTACCATTCCGGAGTGGCAGGCTTTGTGCTTGCGATTGTTAGGGTTTGAGCCCGACGCACATTTTTTCGATCATTCACGACTCAGGATTGAGTGTTTGGATGATCGTTATCGTCATTTTCATATTGCGGATGATGCACCGGAGGAGATGGTGCAGCAGTATGTTAGGGGTCAGGTGCTGCGATTGTTAGGTGGTGTCCTGTTACCTGATACTTCATCGAATAAGATGAAGTTGATGTTTTTGCCATTATTAGAGGATTTAGACTTCGCTCGTCGACTCAGTTGGGGCAGTGCAGTACTAGCTTGTCTATACCGAGCTATGTGTCGGGGGGCCTATGCTGATCAGAGCGAGATTGGCGGTTATCTTGTATTATTGCAGGTACGTGAATTAAAATTTTAAATTTTTAATATTTAATTATATTTTACATTCGATATATCATTTATTTAATTTTTAAATTTTGCAGATTTGGGTATGGGAGCGTATGCCGACTATCAGTCCATTACGACGACAGTTGCTCGAGATGCCATCAGAGCAGCAGGATCCTGATGTTCCATTCAGACTAGACGGACCATTAGGATACAGGTATCGAAATATTTTTTTTTATTTAAATTTTATTATTTTAAATTTATTTAATATTAGTACATTGTGAAACAGATGGAACGTTGCATTCAACGTTCATCACGTATCGACAAGAGTGGCACGGGTTTATAGATGCCAGTTGGATACATTAGTTGATACATCTAGACGGGTAAATTTTAAATTTTTTACAAATATCAATTTACAGTATTCATAATCTATTATAATTTTATATTAATTTTTTTTATTTTAACTATATTATATCAGTTTTTGTGGAAGCCATATACAGATGGGATATTGGCTATACTGCCGCAAATGTGTACAGTTGGACACGACATATGGACTGCTAGGGTGCCACTTATTTGTTTTGATGTGGTAGAGTGGCATCTTCCCGATCGTGTCCTGCGGCAGTTTGGTCAGACTCAGGGCATTCCAGAGCAGTTTGATACCAGCCAGGGACTTCATCGTATTGATCGACGAGGGAGAGCTCGTATCGACTGGCGTATCAGACATGCACAGTACATCGATATTTGGGATGCACGTCGAGATCACATTGTTCATGGTGATCCTATTTTGAGAGGCCGTTCATATACTGATGACTACATGGCTTGGTTTTTTAGCATTACCGTGTGAGTCATTGGACAGTCTCAGTATGCAGTTTCTGGATACGAGGGCGAGAGTTCTACTGTACGTCTTTTGGTAAGATTACGAAAATTACTTCATATTATTTGTGTTATATTTTTGTTTTATATTGTACACTATACTGATTGTTTTATACTAACAGTTCTATTTTTATTTTATAGACTGATTCTGTGTCGGATCTTGTGTTGGACATTCGTCGTGCTTTATCTACGACTGATGAGGACGAGCGGATTCAGATACTGCGGGAGATGGAGAGAACAGGTTCCGGAGCATTGGAGGCGATTGGTGTTGATCCACATACCTGTGCGCCTTGGTATGGAGCAGTTCGGGCGCCAGATATGAGTTATACGCCGTCACCATATGCTTCACATATGCCATCACCGCATATTCCGCATATGTCATCATTCGATGCTGCACAGATGCCACCGCCTTTTCATCCACAGATGGCAGCGTCTTCTTCGTCCTACATCCCCCAGATGCCATCACCGGGTACCAGTTGGCCACATGAGTATGATACTTTTTTTTCAGGTCCATCCGTGTATCCAGATGAGAGAGTTATTCCTGAGCAGCATGATCCGACAGCATCAGTTATTCCTGAGCAGCATGATCAGCAGATCTCCTCCACTGATATAGGAGAGGAGCCATCACAGCAGGAGCAGCCGGCGAGGACCTTCCTGAGAAGGTCCAAGCGACCACGGGCGCCGCGACGTCCTTGTGGGACTTAGTCTTTGTTGTATTTGTATTTAGTATTTTTACATTTTTGTTGTACTATTTTTTTTTTTGTACGTTTGACATTTTTATTCTATTGAATAATATTAAATATTGATTTCATTTTATATTATTTAATTTTAAATGATTGGATATTATGATCGGTGCATATGGATACACATATTCGAACGTGTCTCAGAATATTAGGAGAGAAAATATTATGCTGAAAGGACTATAAAAATTATAACGTAAATAATAATATATCAAATGTTGCTTTTTGAATTGAATTTTAGAAAAAATAAATATTTTTTTAAGTAAAGGAAAGGAATACGTAATAGAATGCTAAAAAGATAAAAATGGAAGAAAACTGAAATTATAATTTTAAATGATAAAATTTTTAAAATCAATTTAAAAAAAATATCATAAAAAAATAATAAAATAATAATAAAATAAGAATTATAATTATAAATTTTAAAAAAATTTAATTTTAATTTAAATTAAAAATTATCATTTAAATTATTATTTAATTAAATTTATTTATTAAAGATTACAAATAGATAAGTAAAGAAATTTAAAAAAAAAATAAAAAAAGAAAACGCCATTCTCTCCCCTCCCCAAACCTCTTTTTTTCCTCCTTCTCCCTTCTCCCTTCTCCCTTCTCGATCTTCTCCTTCTTCCTTTACAAATTTAAGTAAAGAAAAAGAATACATAATATATCATAAAAATAGAAGAAAACTAAAATTTTATTTTTAAATTATAAAAATTATAAATTAAATTAAATAAATTGTTGCCCAGCTATGCAACCCAAGAGGGGGTGTGAATTGTGTTTTAAAAATTTTAAACTTAACTAATTACTTATGAAAAGTATTTGTCAAAAGCTTGATGAATGAGGAGAAGGACTTTAGTTCAAGATTAATTACCTAAAGCAAGAATGCAAGGATATAATGAAGAATTAAAGAGAAACAATAAAGCACACCACAAACACAAGAATTTATAGTGGTTCGGTGCCAACCTTGCACCTACATCCACTCCCCAAGCTCCTACTTGGGAATTCCAAACCACTATACTTGTATGCAACCCGAATACAAATGTCGGAAACTCTGACACTAGCTATCCCAAGCTAGTCCACTTATTTCTCCCTTGTTTTTCACCTTTTCAAACCTTTTATAGCTTTAAGAAACAAAGGAAAACATTCTAGGCAGAAAAAGAGCCGTTAGATCACTTAAAGTGAGTATTAAAAGCAACTAAAACGGGCTAAAAACTAGCCGTTGCGGACAATTCCCGTCGCAGGGGTCGACTCATGAGTCGACTCATGCTTCAGGAGTCGACTCATGAGTCGACCTCTGTTACAACAGCCAGAAATGTGGGTTTCTGAATTTTTTGGCCCAAACCAGCAGAGGTCGACTCATGAGTCGACTCACAGGTCGTGCCAAGCCAGAAAACCAGCGTGCCAATAGGAATTTCAGCGTGCCAAGCAGCTCATTGTGCCATCATGCCAAGCCAGAAAACCAGCGTGCCAATCAGGATTTTGGTAAAATTATGTTTTTGCCCCTGAAGAGCATAAAGACTTTTTCAAATAAAAAATATTTGTATCCCTTCAATCTGCTTTGTAATCATCAAAATCAATCTAGGAGCAACATAAATATATCATAAAAATAGTAAATAAAAGAGAAAAAATGGTAATAAAATAGAAATTATAATTTAAAATAAAAAATTAACTTTAATTTAAATTAAGAATTATCATTCAAATTACTATCCTCATTAAAAAATTTAATAAATTAAAAAAAAAATAATTAAACAAATTATGAAAAAAATTTAAAAAAAATTTAAGAAAAAAAAAATAATAAAAAAATGTCGAAGGGAACGGCGTTTTCTCCTTTCCTCCCTTCTTCTCTCCTTCTCCCTCTTCTCCTTTCTCCCTCTTCTCCCTTCTCCGGCATCTCTCCTACAGCACCGCGGTGAACTGCCTCCTCTCTCTCTCTTCCTCTCTCTCCCTCTTTTTAAAAAATTTTAAAAATAAAAATTACCAAAAAGAAAGTCAACGGGTCGACTCACAGAGTGTGGCAGCCAAAAATTTTGCGTGCCGTTAAAATTTTTTAGCCATGAGTCGATTCATGGGGTCGACAGAAAAATATAAATCTATTTTTCTTAGAAAATACGCTTTCAAAAATATTGAAATTGCCTCTAATAGATTACACATCTTTTGTTCTTGCTTTTGAGACTTCAGAATCATATCTGATAAAATTATGATTTTTTTTCTTCATTTTTTAACTTTTTAATGTATTTATTTTTTGATCAAAATTTAATTCAAATTAAAATTTTTTAAGTCACATTTATAAAATACCCGAAAAATTAAATTGTAATTAATTTAATTATTACATTTTATTCTTTTATGAAATATTTTTTTTTATAACTTTTATAATTTTTATTTTTATTTTTATTTTTCTTCCACTTTTATTTTTTTGACATTCTATTACGTATTTTTTTCTTTATTTAAAATATTTTTTAAATATTAATGTTTAAATTAATTTAGTTATTTAAAATATTATTTTTAATTTCAATTATAATTTTAATTCTTATTTCTTAAAATTAAAAATTACAAACTTTGTTCTTCAATTACAATTAGAATTTCTATTTTTTTTCAATTCTTTATCTTTTTATGAAATTTTTTTAGGCGATTTTTATATTTTATTTAGAAAATTTTTTAATTAAATTAATTTTAATTTGAGAAATTAATTTTAAAAAATATTTCTATTTCACTTAATCTTTAAAATTTTATTTTTTTAAAATTTTAAATTTATAATTCTTATTTTTTCTGACTTTTTACAAATTTTAACTTCTTAACTTTTTAACTTTTCATCATTTCTTAACTTATTAATGTATTTTTTTTATCAAAATTTAATTCAAATTTAATTTTTTTAAGTCACATTTATAAAATACCCTAAAAATAAAATTATATTTAATTTAATTTAATTTTATTCTTTAGCATTCTATTACGTATTCTTTTCTTTTAATTAAAAAAATATTATTTTTTCTAAAGTTCAGTTTATAATTTTTTTTTCCATATTTTTTCTCATTTTTTAACTTTACACTGTATTTTTTTATCAAAATTTAATTTAAATTTAAATTTTTATTTTCCTCCCATTTTTTTTTCTTCATTTAAATTATTTTTTTAAATAATAATGTTTAATTTAATTTAATTATTTAAAATATTATTTTTAATTTCAATTACAATTTTAATTCTTATTTCTTAAATTTAAAAATTATAAACTTTGTTCTTCAATTACAATTATAATTTCTATTTTTTTTCAATTCTTTATCTTTTTATGAAATTTTTTTAGGCTATTTTTAAATTTTATTTGAAAAATATTTCAATTAATTTAATTTTAATTTTACAAAATATATTTAAATTTTTTTTTATTTCAATTAAATTTTATAATTTTTTTTAAACATTTTAATTTATAATTCTTATTTTTGGTGACTTCTTAAAAATTTTCACTTTCTAACTTTTCCTCATTTCTTTAACTTTTTAATGTATTTCTTTTTTATCAAAATTTAATTCAAATTTAATTTTTTTAAGTCACATTGATAAAATACCCTAACAAAAAAATTATAATTAATTTAATTTAATTTTATTCTTTTATGATATATTTTTTCAAATCTTTATATTTTAAATTTCATTCAAAATTAAAATTTTAATTTATTTACTAATTTCAAATTTTAAAAAACAAAATTTTCTAATTTTCCATTCAAAATGGCGTTTTATATTTAAATTAATTTAGTTATTTAAAATATAATTTTTGATTTCATTTATAATTATAATTCTTATTTCTTAAAATTAAAAATTAAAAAATTTTTAAGACAAATATTTCGAATGATGTTTTTCAATTAAATTTAAAATTTTTATTTCTTTCATATTTCTTTCTCTTTTTTTTATTTTCTATGATAATTTTTTTTTTCTTATGATTTTTTAAATTAATTACAAATTAAAATCTTTATATTTTAAATTTCAATCCAAATTAATTTTTTAATTTATTTACTAATTCTAAAGTTTAAAAAACAAAATTTTTCATTTTCCCACGATTTTTTCCGGTGGAAAAATTGAAAAACGCTATTTTGAATGGCGTTTTTAAAAACGCCATTCAAAATGGCGTTTTTAAAGACGCCATTCAAAATGGCGTTTCTTGATGTTTTTTTTTCTTCGGACGATGCCAGCGTGAAAATAGGGGCTGACGTGGAAGGAAAAAAAACACCATTCAAAATGACGTTTTTCCCATTTACATTAATTTGATAAATAAATTTCATTTTGATATATTTTAATAAAAAAGTTTTTTTTTCATATTATTTGAGAAAAGAACTCCAAAATCCTGCGTCAAAGTCCTCCACAGCCACCAGCCATTCGCCCTTGTTACTTTATGAGCTGGACCGCGAGCTACACTCCCAACATCACCAACCTCTTTGATCGTTTTGAGACTGCCGCTTTCCTCGCTTAGCGTGGGATTCAGCGATCATTCTCTGACTTCTTTTTATTCTTTTTTGTTTCCATCGAGAAAGGTTCGATGGGAGGATATCGAGGTGAAGCTTTTATTCTTCATCGTCGGCGGTAGTGGAATGTATTTCCGGGCCAATTCATTGTGATATCCTCGATAGATTTGGATGCATTTTTCAAGTTGCCATTTGACGAACAAGACAAGGAGAGCTACCGGGGGGGAGTTGGTAATTGGATCCGATTCTTTTGATGCGGAAACTTTTTTTTTCCTTTTTTGGGTACGTAGATTATGGGAGGAGCTCATCCCAAGCATCGCAATATGAAAATAATTTAGCTTCCTCTCTCGATACAACCTGTTGGGTGTTGTGGATTAGCCATGGAGTGGAATCAACAGCCCAATAAATTGCCCCGTCATTGTTGTATCACGACTTGAAGCCACGTTGGACTATTCTATCTCCACAGGCGGTAAGCCAAATTAGTTTTCTGAAAAAGTTGGAGCAAAATTAATTAGACTCATAAAATAAATAGTTAAGAAGATGCATATTGGGGCTGTTATGCGGATCCCTCCTCAATCAACATCATGTACAGTTTATGGGACGAGAAAATCTGAAAATTTACCTGACTAGTTGAATTTCTCCTCTTCCCAACTACCGAATCGGTTTTTTTTTTTGAGCAATATTTTTATAAAAAATATTTTTTTAATAGAAATTTTTTTAAAAAATATTGATGAGCAAGCACTAGACGAGTCTAAGAGTTAAAATAAGTTGAAATAGATAAAACTCAAATTAAATTTTTTTTTTTTTTTGTATACTCTCCTAAATATGTTAAGTTGGATGAATATTCTCATCAAGTTGCTCTTTGTATGTATATTTTTGCATGTCTATCCATTAAGAGTATTTTAGCCATTTTAATTTTAAACCTTCAATTTTTCAATGGTGTTAGATGGCATAAGTACAAATACAAAAAGAAAAAAATAAGGACACACATATAAAATAAGTATTTTATGAAAATATACAAGCAAATATCAATTTTAGGAGGATTCATGCAAATTCTAATATTTGGGAGGTATGTAAGCAAAAAACCCTAAACTTTAAGTTATTAAATCTTTGACAAAAAATCAAAGATTTATTGTTTAGTGTTTACTTAATTCCATTCTGCAGCATATACAAGAAATCAGTTTTTTTTAATATATTCATATCATAATATTATCTGCAAGTTGAATTAGTGACTTGAACAACCAGGTAGACCTTAACATGAGTTCAATAACTATCTTGAATCCTTAGTTACTTCTGTGTCACTTGCAATCTCTATATAGTAATTTGTATTCCTATTCTTATAATTATATAATTAATATTAATTTTTATTGTTTAATTTTGCTAATATTCGATTTGTATCTGAACAACATATGCTTATATGAGGATCCGTGTAGATATATGTTTAATCCCACATCGACAATGTACTAAATAAATCTTGATACTTATATAAGGCCAAGAAGCCGAAATAATATTTTTTTCACTCTACCATTTTTAAGTGAAGTTCTGGATCATTATAGCTTATATTCATATTTGCACAAAATGTATAGATATAAATAATATCTGATATATATCTAAATTCATTTAGAATAAATATAGATATGCTTAATATATGATTCATAACCATATCTATTAAGAACTAGCATAGATTCTAATTTTGATATGCATTTAATATTCATACTACCTTTTATATTTATAAAAAAATAAATATAAATATGGATACACTAGTATTTGCTTATTGAATCGGTTTTTTTTTTTTGGTAGAATATTAAATTGGTTTTGAGACCTACCTAACATTCATAGTTTTCAAGTCATGCAAGCACTAGGAATAAACAAGGTAGAGGATGGACAATGGCCTGTGCATTGCCTTGACTAACATTGATTCTCTACTTTATTGCATTGGTACATGATTGATCCGTGTATTGCTCGGCCCTAGGGTGCTACCACCCATCTTTTTCGGGTCATTATGTCTCCCTAGTCCCTAGACCTATGTGCCGGCACTGCTATAGATTTCTTAAGTTACCACCACTTTCATTGTTGACTTGTTTAACCATAGGAAGGGCAGGTGGAATAGCCCAATGTGGTAAACATCAATGGGGACAATAAGTAATTAACAAAGCAATGCTAACTCAAAAAAACCACTAAAAAAATGTTATCTTTCGAAAATAGTTTGTTCATCAAATGACACACTTCATGGTATCAATTCAAAGGAAGCAACGAGGATAAGCCACAGTAGTTGAATGATTTTTGAGTAATATTTTTTTTGGTAAGTAATGCCACTAAACCTCATGGCCACGTGTCTGGAGATCGATTAGGAGCCTTAACGAACACTAGGCACTCACGATAGAACCTACAGAGAAAGTCCATTTCAGAGTATGTCTGATTCATCTTGCCGTGAGGCGATCAAAGATAAATTATTGATCTTAACTATATAGATAGTGTGAGTCAGGTTCGTATCCACGAGGATCGTGGGCTGAATTACGTTCGAGTACTATAATTAAAAAATAACTGAAATTAATTAATCAACTAAAATAATGCTAACAAAAGTTAAAGTAAATTAGATGCTTTCAGAGAAGTAGTTCAAGAATTAAGAAGATGTCTCGAGATTTCACTTGGTTACTAAACAGACAGTTAATACCCTCTTTCTATGCAATGAATCTATATGTCACCTATCAAGATATAACCTATCTGGCAGAAACACGACCCGTACTTGTTAGATCACGACCCGTCCCTCTGGAGTATAGGCTAGTCAAGATGAGATGCATACAAGGTAACTAAAAAGAGCATAAAAAAATATATATTTAATAGCAAATCTTTTATTTTATAGAAAGGAGAAGTACAAAAGTAAATAAAATAATAAAAATACTACTTGTTACAAGTACTTCAGGGATTTTTCAAGAACTAAAAAAATTTAACCGGCCATGGAACTTTTGCTTGCTGACATCTTGGGGTTAAGGAGATTTTTGGACAGCAACTGGAAGATGGTTGACAGCAACAGAATGAGGGAAGATGATGTCAAGAAGAGAGAAATTTTGGTGTGGACAAGGATGGTTTCGGTGTGGAAAAGGATGGTGGAGGTGTTTGAGTGTTTGGATGGCTAGGCTAGATGAGGTATGGAGAAGGATGGTGGAAATGGTTTTAGGTGGAAGAAAAAGATCGTCGGCTCCTCTTCCCCTCCTTCACTCCCGTGGTTTTCATTTTATTAAAACTCCAAATCACATCCCTGTAGCATCTGTTCCATAGTTTCCACGTCGTTCTACAGCTCCCGCGCTGTTCCACCCACTTCACAATGCCTCCGCGTGCGTTTGTTCCGCCCATTTCAAAGCCTCCGCGTGCGTTTGTTCCGTTCGTTTCAAAGCCGCATAACACCTGCGCGTAAACCAGTTCCCGCTTCCAGCAGTCCTCCTTTCCGCGTAAAACACCATGTCATGCCCGTCTGTGCGTAAAATGCCGCATGCCATGCCACATTTAGCCCTTCCCAAAACGTACTTGCATTCCACTTTTTCTTCAAATGTAGTGTTGCTGATGCCTTCACGTTGCCTTATCCTTCACGTGGACTCTTTGCATGGCATGCCTCCATAGTACACTCATTAATTTAGTGATCCACCAACGTCCCAGCTTATAATTTCATGCAAACCAAAACTTTGCTCTCTCTCTTCACATGCATAAGATTGCCAAATCATGCCCATGCAAACCTTCACGCAACCCATTTCTTCCGTGGTCCAGCACATTTCGCATGGAATACACAGTTCGTTCCCCACCTGCACTCCTCTTGCTTGGACTTGGATTCCAACTCAAACTTCATCTTTTGGGCTTGATTAAATACACTTGAAGAGAATATTTGAATATGGTAGACTTAATTATCTGAAATTAACATAGCAAGCATCAAACTCCCAATATTAAATATCAATTAACATTTAATTTAATACTATTTATATTAATTTACTGTAGTTATCACATCCTCCAACTTGAACTTTGCTCGTCTTCGAGTAAAGAAGATAAATTAGCAATGTGTACTAACTCAACCTTGAATTAAAAGTATCTTAGACATCCTTGAAGGTGATTGATATCCGATCAAACTATTAAAGTGGTACTTCATCGGATTACTAATTCAACTCAGTTAGTGGTTGAGTATTAGCTATAGAAATTTTTAAAAATCTTCTTTCACCAACTCTCCACTTCACTCTTAAAGTTTTCTAACTTGATGTGAGCTGAGTTTATTGTCTTTTTACAATTTAGTCTCCTTATTATCTATTATTTTTTAATATATATATATATATATATATTTAATTATTTATTTATTTATTTTTTTTGTTATTATTTTTTTAAAATTTTTTTCAAAAAGAACCCAATGCAATGCCTTAATCCTTTAAGCTTTCTAATTGATTCCTGTAGCGAGCTTTTGACCAATGACTCCCAAATCAGTTGACTTTAGGATATTAGATGTTGGTGCAAAAATCTGCTTACGCCGGAGAAGCTGGAGTCGGGGAAGTCGCAGTCGCCGCCGGGACCTGCAAAGGAAGTCTAAACCGGAGGTGGGGTTGCTCCGGCAAGACCCTCCGACGCTCAAGTCAGTTCTCTGCCTCAACAAGAATGGAGTGCTCGAACGGAGAATTTAGCAGAGTTTTGAGATAAGAAATGAGCTTATAGAATAACGTATCTGAGTCCCCCTTTTATAGGAGGAGGAAGCAACGGATTGATGGCGACGTTTGTAACCGTCTGGCAGTGGACTGCCCAGGGTCAGGTGGAGTTTTCTGCGAAGTGTAGTGGGACGGACCCGTGGCTATCGCTGGGGCGTACCACGTGGAGTCTGCCGCGTGAAGTGGGGCGGCGTTTGTCGTCGTGACTTGCCGGTGGATGGGAGAATCGCGCAGTATCCGTTGCAGGAGGTGGGGCAGGATCGTGGTCGTTTATCATGGCTGGTCAGGTAATAATGGAGCCGCGTGGGATCCGTCATAGGGAGTGGAGCAGTGCTGCGATCGTTACTGCGGCCTGTTAGGGAGTGGTGGAGCTGCGCGGAATCCACCGCAGGAAATGTAGCAGAATCGTGGCCATGATTGTGGCCTGGGAGTGCAGATCTGTCGGCTGAAGTTCGGCAGTGGTCGGAGTCCGGCCATCGTAGAGGTCCGGACGAAGACTGTCTGCAGCCGTTGGAATCGAGGACGGAGCCCGGCTCCCACAGGAGTCCGGGCGAAGTCTTCCTGCAATCAAGGTTAAAGGCAAAGTCTGGCTCCCGTCGGAGTCCAGACAAGGCTTACCAGCAGTTAACGTTGAGGACGGAGCCCGGCTCCCGTGGGAGTCCGGGCGGAGTCTGCTCGCTGCTGAAGTTATCGACGGAGTCCGGCTCCCGTAGGAGTCCGGACGCAGTCTGTCTTGCAGCCGTTGAAGTCGAGGACGAAGCTCGATTCCCGTAGGAGTCCGGGCGAAGTTTTTCTGCAATCAAGGTTAAAGGCGAAGTCCGGCTCCCGTAGGAGTCCGGATGGGGCTTACCAGCAGTTGATGCTGAGGATGGAGCCCGGCTCCCGTAGGAGTCCAGGCGGAGCTGTCCTGTAGTCGATGTCGGCGGCGGAGCCCGGCTCCCGTAGGAGTCCGGGCGGAGTCTGCTTGCGGCTGAAGTTGTTGGCGTCGACGATGAAGCCCGGCTCCCATAAGAGTTCGGGCGGAGTTTTCCTGCAATCCAGGTTAAAGGTGAAGTCCGGCTCCCGTAGGAGTCCGGACGGGGCTTACCAGCAGTTGACGCTGAGGACGGAGCCCGGCTCCTGTAGGAGTCCGGGCGGAGCTGTCCTGTAGTCGATGTCGGCGGCGGAGCCCGGCTCCCATAGGAGTCCGGGCGGAGTCTGCTTGCGGCTGAAGTTGTTGGCGTCGATGATGAAGCCCGGCTCCTATAAGAGTCCGGGCGGAGTTTTTCTGCAATCCAGGTTAAAGGCGAAGTCCGACTCCCGTAGGAGTCCGGACGGGGCTTACCAGCAGTTGACGCTGAGGACGGAGCCCGGCTCCCGTAGGAGTCCGGGCGGAGCTGTCCTGTAGTCGATGTCGGCGGTGGAGCCCGGCTCCCGTAGGAGTCCGGGCGGAGTCTGCTCGTAGTTGTTGGAGTTGTCGGTGACGGAGCCCGGCTCCCGTAGGAGTCCGGGCGGAGTTGTCATGTAGTCGATTCCACTGAGGACTTCGGCTGTGGGTATTTTATACCCAACACCAGTCCCCCTACTTTTGAGTTTGAATTTCAAACGAAGAAAGTACAGAGAGAGAGATGGGCACAGCCGAAACCGTCCCTTCGAATCCTGCGCACTGCCGCCTCCAGATATTTTGGCATTAAATGTGCACGTGCCGGAGTCTTTTCGAATTGGAGCGGTACGAGGGGACGCTTCGAAATTTCCGTAGGTACACTGGCCTAAGTACGGTGCAATTATGATCCTGTCAACCGTCAGCCGCTTTTAGCCGTCTGTCAGGGGGAGTGGGACACGTGCCGGATGCGGACTGGCCCGGGGGATTCGCGATCATTATGGCACCGGATCCCAGGGTCTATTTAAACCCGTCCTCCCACCTTTAGGCGTCCTACTCCGTTCCTGAGTTCTCACTAGTGTCTGTCTTCTCTTCGAGAGCCCTGCTTCAGTGAGCGTCTTCTCGAGCCGTAGGCGCCTCCCGTTTTTCGTCCCCCAGGTCCCTCAGAGTAATATAGGTTAGTGCCAACCTTCCTCTAACCGCCTAGGGGCTTCTTTTCTCGTCATTACTTTTGTGCATCCCTCCGAGTTAGTCTTCGGCCTCTCGTTCCCCTTTCGGTCCGTCTTTTTAGGGTCCTTTAGATCCCCCCTTCGAAACTGCTCAAAATGTCCTCTGGCTCTTCTGCTCCCAGCAGTTCCGAGAGTTCTTCTGCTTCAAATCCCCAGGTCCCTGTCTCTGTGGACGAACCCACGTCTGGGGCTGGGCTTCGCCCGATTTTCGTGCCGGGCGTTATTCCATGTTCCTTGACTTCGGAGGAACTTTTTCTGATAAGGGTTCAGTATGGAGTTCCTCCGGAGTACGACCTGGAGCTACCAGGCCCCTCTGACCGGGCCAGCACTCCCCCTCCCGGTCACTTTTGTTTGTACCAGGAAGCATTCCGTGCCGGACTCCGGCTTCCGCTTCCTTCCTTTGTCGCTGCCCTCTTCCGCTTCTTGGACATCTCCCTCGCTTCCGTGGCCCCGAATTCCTTTAGGTTTTTGATAGGGTTTCTCTCCCTCTGCCACGTAGTCGAGGTTCAGCCGTCTCTCTCCTTGTTTAGGCATTTTTATACCTTCAAACGCCATCCTTCGGCAAAGGACTGGTGGTACTTCTCCCCCCAGTTCGGTAAGAAGGGGTTGCTGAAAGGCACTCCTTCTTCGATCCACAATTGGAAGGGGAAATACCTCTTCGTCCACTGCCCGACCCTGAAACTGGGCCTGCCCCCTTGGGGCTCTCTGAGGGATTCTGTCCGTCGGGCTCCCAGCTTGGGGGAGGACGACCTCCAGGCCGCCCAGAAGCTTCTAACTTATCCTGCTCCTTCCCTTCCTAATCTTCTGAGGGAGCAGCTTCTTTTCAACGTCGGCCTGAGCCCCCAGGATCCAGCGAGTATTCATCTTATCTTTTCTTTTCTTGCCTTTCTCCTCTTCTTCTCTTTACCTCTTTTTCCTTCCCCTTCTCTTCTTTTTCTTTCTCTTTTTTTTTTTTTTTTTGACTCTTGATTGATCGGTGTTGCTTCTTTTTCCCCTTTTTCTTCTTTCTCTTTTTTTTTTTTTTTTTTAGGAATGGATGCCGAAGCAACGCGGATGCTCGCCAGGGGCATGAGAGCTCAGAAGAGAAAGGGCGCGGCGGCCTCCGGATCGACGAAGAGGGCCAGGGCGGAGGAGACGAGCTTGGCTGCGCCCGTCCAGGCGGCTCCGGCCATCAACATTCCCTCAGATGTCGAGCCAGTGGCTCCCCGGGCCTCCTCGAGGAGCCCGCCGACTGGGGCCCCCACTCCGGGGGTTCGCTCCACGGAGGCGCCCGCCGCGGGGAGGAGGAGGAAATAGGTGGCTCGCAGGGCGAGTAGCCATCGAGCTGCTGTAGACGAGTCCGTCTGCTCCGAGGAGGGATCGGAGAATTCCTTCAACGATAGGGACTTGATCAGGCGGTTGATCGACGGCTGCATCCTGTCCGACGTCGTGGAAAGGATCGACCGCGCCGATCCTGAGCAGCGGGCTTGGGACTCTTTGGGGTCCTTCCTCGAGGTAAACAGATCTTTATGTACATGGTCACTCGGCCTTTGTCGTAATTCTCTATCCGTCCTTGCAGATTGGGCACCAGCTCTTCGCCTATATCGAGGTGATGAGCCGCATGAGGAGGAACATCCTCCAGGCGGAGGAACGCTGCCAAACCGAGGTTGCCCGTCTCCAAGCGAAGTCGGCTGAAGTAGCCGCCCTCCAGGAGGTCCTGGAAAGAGAGAAGCAAGCCCGGGAGGAGGAGAGGCAGATCTTGGAGGAGTCGGCGAGGAAGGCGGAGGCCGAGGTCACCCATTTGGTCGAGCAAACTCCGGTCCTGGTCTCGGAGGCCAGGGCCCTTGCGGTGGAGGAATTCAAGGCCTCCACGGAGATGAGAGACCTGAATGTCCAGTTCGGCCAGGAGGCATTCACCAAGGGGTTCGAGCTCTGCCAAGAGAAGGTGGCCAGCAAATTCTCCGAGCTCGACCTCGGCTTCCTTGAGGAGTCCGAAGATGAGGCCGGTCCCTCGTCTGCCGCCACTGCGGTCGCACCCCCCACGCCAAGTTCTCCACCTCCCGCCCCTGAGGTCTGAGACCTCTGATCTTGTCACAATATTTTCTTTCTGTTTGTCTTCAAAATTATTCAATCAATAAAGTCGAATTTCTTGTTGTGGATGGTTTCTCCTTCCCCCTCCTCCTTCTTTCTGCTTTTCTCCTTGCAATGAGTCGTTCCCTGATGCTTTTGCCTTCCGATGGCAATGCCCTGCAGAAGCACTCCCCTTGCCCCTGGGGGTCCTGCTGAAATCGACAATCCAGCGGTTGAAAAAGGAGGTCCTTCACCTGACGAAGAAGTTGAAGAAGACGGAAGGCGAGCTCCGCAAATCGAGAGAAGGCCATTCTGAAGCCGCCGCTGAGGCCGCCCACTTTCGGAGTCTCCATGTGAAGGCGATCATGGATTACAGCCGGAGGAAGGCGAACTTCGCAAAGAAACTTGAGGAGTGCAAGAAGAGCACCAGCGACCGTATTTGGGCTCAAGAAGCCAGGATCAGCGCCCCTAAGGTGGAACTGTCAGCTGCGAAGAGGAAGATCGGTCATCTGGAAGGAAATTCATCCCGGCTCTTGGCCCGGATCGATGATGAACAGAAGTGGTCGCAGAAGGTGTCCGACCTTCAGAAGCAGCTTCAAGACGCCGAGATGAGCCATGACGTGCAGCGGGCTAGCTGGCGCCGGCAGGTGGAAGAGTGTAAAGGGAGATTCCGGACGGCGACCGACGAAGTCGTTCGTCTCCAGAGGCAGCTGGCTAACAGGGCGCAGCTTACTTCCGCCCAAGATTCTGAAGAGCTCCAAGCCCTGAGAGGCACTGTTGAAGGGTTTCTGTCTCCCTCGGGGAGAAGACAGCCGAGCTGCAACAAGTGAAGATCCAACTGGCACTTGAGCGGTGGGTCGTCCAGACGCGGAGGCGGAGTCCGAAGTTTTGAGGAAGAGGCGTCGAGAAGCGGAGGCTAAGAGCCAGCAACTTCGTCGGGCGCTCCAGGATGCGCTGCGGAAGAGGGAAGAGCTAGAAGGAGAAATAGAGAATCTGAGGCAGTCCTGGTTGAGGGACGGAATAGATAACTCTAGGTCGGAGGGAGCAGGGCCTCCTTAGAGCTCTTTTTGTCCTTCTGTCTTATCATGTAGTTACTTCCTTTTTGTCATTTTGCCCTTCTTTCCTTGGCCTTCCTGGCTTTGTAGTGTGTATATAGGAAATGGAATAAAAAGAGCATTTTGCGTTACCTCATCCGCGCACTGCACTAATATCGCTGTCTGCCGATCCTTTCTTGCCATCTGACTTGCCTGATGTTGACATCGTTGGGAGGGGGCTTTTTCCTTTCATCTGATCTTGTTAGCCGGCCAGGTTTCACCACCATTAACCCTTGCTGCAGAAGTCGTGGATGGAGCCCGACTCTCGTAGGAGTCCGACTGAAGTCTTCCTTGCGGGCGGAACCCGGCTCCCGTAGGAGTCCGGGAGAAATCTTCCTTGTAGGCGAAACCCAGCTCCCGTAGGAGTCCGGGTGTAGTCTTCCTTGTAGGCGGAACCCGGCTCCCGTAGGAGTCCGGGGGAAGTCTTCCTTGTAGGCGGAACCCAGCTCCCGTAGGAGTCCGGGTGAAGTCTTCCTTGTAGGCAGAACCCGGCTCCCGTAGGAGTCCGGGCGAAGTCTTCCTTGCGGGCGGAACCCGGCTCCCATAGGAGTCCGGGTGAAGTCTTCCTCGCGGGCGGAACCCGGCTCCCGTAGGAGTCCGGGTGAAATCTTTCTTGCGGGCAGAACCTGGCTCCCGTAGGAGTCCGGGTGAAGTCTTCCTTGTAGGCGGAACCCGACTCCCGTAGGAGTCCGGGTGAAGTCTTCCTTTGCGTCGTGAACGGAATCCGGCTCCCGTAGGAGTCCAGGCCTTCCATTTTGCTCGAGCCGGTGTGAGGTTCTCCCCTCGTTACCAGCTTGGCTGTGGGGGCGCGTTAGGGCACTGTAAGGCCTCTCCCCCCATCCGGTCTAAAAGAACCGGGCCTTCGACTTTGCTCATGTTAGGACGAGGTTCTCCTCCTGTTCCTGACATGGCTGTGGGGGCACATTAGGGCGTTGTAAGGCCTCTCCCCCCATCCGGTCTAAAAGAACCGGGCCTTTGACTTTGCTCATGTCAGGACGAGGTTCTCCTCCTGTTCCTGACATGGCTGTGGGGGCACATTAGGGCGTTGTAAGGCCTCTCCCCCCATCCGGTCTAAAAGAACCGGGCCTTTGACTTTGCTCATTCAGGACGAGGTTCTCCTCCTGTTCCTGACATGGCTGTGGGGGCACATTAGGGCGTTGTAAGGCCTCTCCCCCCATCTGGTCTAAAAGAACCGAGCCTTTGACTTTGCTCATGTCAGGACGAGGTTCTCCTCCTGTTCCTGACATGACTTTATTTTTGGAGGGATCATATCCAGTCATAATAAATCCACGCCAGGTGGGAAGGGCACGTTAGGTAGAAAGGAAAGTAGATTCAAAGTGAAATCGTAAGTAATACATTTACAGTTTTTTCGCTCCTCCTTGAGGCCCTCCGGTGATGGAGTCGATGGTCCTGATGGGAGGTCGGTCCCCGGGTTGCTCCTCCCTTCTCTGTGGTTCAGGCTGTGGAAGGGCTCTTGGCCGGTCGCCGAATGAGCTCCTCGATCTCGTCCTGGAGCTGGATGCATTCCTCTGTGTCGTGGCCGTGGTCGCGGTGGTAGAGGCAGAACTTGTTGGGGTTGCGCTTCCCGGGGTGTGTGCGCATCCTCTCCGGTCTAGGGAGCTGCTTCCTGACCTCCATTAATACCTGGGCCTTCGAGGCGTTGAGGGGGGCGTAGTTGCGAAATCTCCCTGGTGGGGAGCCCCGTCGAACCTCGCGGTCCGGGCTTCTCTGCCTGCATGCCCGGGGTGGAGTATGGGCGCGCTTATGTCCAGGAGGGGATCGGGAACGCGGCCGGGCTTCCTTTGGCCTTTTTTCAACTGCGGACTTACTCGAATCTCCCGCTTGCCGCTCCCTTGCAGTCTCTTCGTCCTTCATTTTGAAGGCTTCTTCCGCTCGGACGTATCCTTCAGCCCGAGCCAGTAAATCAGCAAAATCCCTGGGGTACTTCTTCTCCAGGGAGAACAAAAGATCATTCTTCTGAAGGCCACCTTTTAGGGCGGCCATGGCAACTGATTGGTCCAAGTTCTGGACCTCCAACGTCGTGATGTTAAAGTGGTTGACGTAGGCCCGTATGGACTCCCCTTCCCTCTGCTTGATGTTGATGAGGGACTCCGAACCCTTCCGGGGGTGCCGGCTGCTGATAAAATGGGCCACAAATTGGTGGCTCATTTGATCGAAGGAAAAGATGGTACCCGGCTTCAAAGCCGAGTACCAGTTCCTCGCTGCTCCCTTCAAAGTAGACGGAAAAGCCCGGCATAAGATGGCGTCAGGAGCGCCGTGAAGCAGCATCATCGTCCGGAAGGCCTCCAGATGATCAACCGGGTCCGAAGTCCCGTCGTAGCTTTCGAATTGGGGAAGCTTGAAGTTTGGCGGGATCGGTTCCTGCATGATCATTTGAGAGAAGGGAGGGTCAGTACAAATATCCTCACCATGAGCGGGGGGTGCGTGGCGGAGTTTTTCAATCTGTCGGTTCATCTCCTGGAGCCTTCGGTCCAGGAAATCCTCTCGACTTCGAGTCTCGAGGGTCCTCTGACAGAGCAGGGGCAGGGATCTTCCAGGGGTGGAGTCGTGGTCCGATTGAGGGCTCTCTACCCTCGGATTTGTTTTTCCGGGAAGGACGGGGCGGCTGGCCCAGGTGGCCCGCCCCGCCGTCGGGTTCTGACATTCCGGAGATGCCCTTTTCGGATGCGCCGACGCCTGCGGTTGCTGCTGCTGCATTGCTTGCATAGCTTCGATGAGGCCTCTGACCTGCTGTGCCAGCAAGTCAAATTGCTCCGCGCCGACCGCCGCCGCTGGAGGAGGAGGAGGAGGCTGGGAAACAGGAGGGGAGGTCAGAGCCTGAGATCTGGCCGCGGAGGCCGTGGACCGTCGTGTGGATGCCTTGCGTGGAGGCATCGAGCGTGGATTTTGCCGGGGAAAATTAGGAGTGGGTGTCGGAGAGACGATCGGAGGCGGCTCCGTTGAACACTCCTTTAAGAATAAGGGTACTGCGAAGGTTCAAGCCCTTCCTCTAGCGCCAATCCTGTTGGTACAAAAATCTGCTTGCGTCGGAGAAGCTAGAGTCGGGGAAGTCGCGATCGCCGTCGGGACCTACAAAGAAAGTCTAAACCGGAGGTGGGGTTGCTCCGGCAAGACCCTCCGACGCTCAAGTCAGTTCTCTGCCTCAACAAGAATGGAATGCTCGAACGGAGAATTTAGCAGAGTTTTGAGATAAGAAATGAGCTTATAGAATAACGTATCTGAGTCCCCCTTTTATAGGAGGAGGAAGCAACGGATTGATGGCGACGTTTGTAACCGTCTGGTAGTGGACTGCCCAGGGTCAGGCGGCGTTTGTCGTCGTGACTTGCCGGTGGATGGGAGAATCGTGCAGTATCCGTTGTAGGAGGTGGGGCAGGATCGTGGCCGTTTATCGTGGCTGGTCAGGTAATAATGGAGCCGCGTGGGATCCGTCATAGGGAGTGGAGCAGTGCTGCGATCGTTACTGTGGCCTGTCAGGGAGTGGTGGAGCTGCGCGGAATCCACCGCAGGAAATGTAGCAGAATCGTGGCCGTGATTATGGCCTGGGAGTGCAGATCTGTCGGCTGAAGTTCGGCAGTGGTCGGAGTCCGGCCACCGTAGAGGTCCGGACGAAGACTGTCTGCAGCCGTTGGAATCGAGGACGGAGCCCGACTCCCACAGGAGTCCGGGCGAAGTCTTCTTGCAATCAAGGTTAAAGGCGAAGTCCGGCTCCCGTCGGAGTCCGGACATGGCTTACCAGTAGTTAACGTTGAGGACGGAGCCCGACTCCCGTGGGAGTCCGGGCGGAGTCTGCTCGCTGCTGAAGTTATCGATGGAGTCTGACTCCCGTAGGAGTCCGGACGCAGTCTGTCTTGCAGCCGTTGAAGTCGAGGACGAAGCTCGATTTTCGTAGGAGTCTGGGCGAAGTTTTCCTGCAATCAAGGTTAAAGGCGAAGTCCGGCTCCCGTAGGAGTCCGGACGGGGCTTACCAGCAGTTGACGCTGAGGACGGAGCCCGGCTCCCGTAGGAGTCCGGGCGGAGCTGTCCTGTAGTCGATGTCGGCGGTGGAGCCCGGCTCCCGTAGGAGTCCGGGCGGAGTCTACTTGCAGCTGAAGTTGTTGGCGTCGACGATGAAGCCCGGCTCCCATAAGAGTCCGAGCGGAGTTTTCCTGCAATCCAGGTTAAAGGTGAAGTCCGGCTCCCGTAGGAGTCCGGACGGGGCTTACCAGCAGTTGACGCTGAGGACGGAGCCCTGCTCCCGTAGGAGTCCGGGCGGAGCTGTCCTGTAGTCGATGTCGACGGCGGAGCCCGGCTCCCGTAGGAGTCCGGGTGGAGTCTGCTTGCGGCTGAAGTTGTTGGCGTCGACGATGAAGCCCGGCTCCCATAAGAGTCCGGGCGGAGTTTTCCTGCAATCCAGGTTAAAGGCGAAGTCCAGCTCCCGTTGGAGTCCGGACGGGGCTTACCAGCAGTTGACGCTGAGGACGGAGCCCGGCTCCCGTAGGAGTCCGGGCGGAGCTGTCCTGTAGTCGATGTCGGCGGTGGAGCCCGGCTCCCGTAGGAGTCCGGGCGGAGTCTGCTCGTAGCTGTTGGAGTTGTCGGTGACAGAGCCCGGCTCCCGTAGGAGTCTGGGCGGAGTTGTCATGTAGTTGATTCCACTGAGGACTTCGGCTGTGGGTATTTTATACCCAACATTAGATATAAAACATCCCTCAGGCTTACTGACTCGAATCAAAAGGCTACGAATTAAGACTGACTCTATAAGAGATTTCTTAACATCCTCATCTTTTGATACGAACCATAACACTTACTTAGGCGAAGGAGCTCGGTTACTCAGTGAAATAATGCTAAAATCTTTATTTGTATTGCTTCTCTTTTTATTATTATTATTATTATTATTATTATTATTATTATTATTATTATTATTATTATTATAGCAAATTCTAAAAATTTTTTTTGCATACCTCTATCTTTCCACCCAACCTACATAAAGTAGATTTGTTATTGAGATCGGTAGGAAAAGGGTTCTAGAATTATCTCAAAATTTTTTTTGATCTAAACTCTATCATTCATTGGATTTTCTTAATAATTTGCTTCTCAGTATCTCTCAAATTATCTAGACCGTTAATCATTCATTAATTAGAATGACTAATTCACTTTTAATCGAGACAAAGTTTGGGTACATAATGTTAATTCTTTCAAATCGTACTTGAGGACTCACTTAAATTCAAAATTAGTTATTTTTTCCTCCCAACTTATTTTTCATTGTCCCCAATGGAAGAAGAGAATAATAAAGTAGAATAAAATAAAGAAAGAAATTACAAAGAAAGATGCCACCTGAATTTGATGTGCTCGTCTATTGCGGGGTGAGTGGTTCTTTCTTTGTGGGTGTGGTTTGTTCGTGACTCCATCTGAATCTTAGATGGGATACCCCCCAACTTGGTTGATTGTCCTTTTCAGATTTTTCTATCAAAAGAAAAGAAGATAGATGATTAAAAGAAATGCATAAGCTGGGTTACTTCTCAGGAGCGCTAAGTTTAAAGTCTTCAGCCAGACTATTCTGAGTATCATTCAACTGGATCCACTAGATCAATAGATTCAATTAGCTCTCCATCATTGATTCCTTCTAGATATGGTTTCAGATGTTGGCCATTTATCTTAAAAGTGTTTTCCTATTTAGGATCTTTGAGTTCTACGACTCTATGGAAAAATATCTGGGTCACGATGAAGAGTCCATCCCAGCATGACTGAAGTTTTTCAGAGAAAAGATGCAACCTAGAATTGAAGAGCCACACTTTTTGATTGGGCTCGAATGATTTTGGTGCAATGAATTTATCGTGGTAAGCTTTAGTTCGAGCCTTATAAATTCTAGTACTCTCATATGCTTCATTGCATAGCTCTTCAAGTTCATTTAATTGGAGTCTCCTATTAGAACCTGCATTTTTCATATCAAAATTAAATTTTCGTAAAGCCCAAAATGCACGGTATTCCAATTCGACTGGTAGATGACAAGCTTTTCCAAAGAAAAGTTGATAAGAAAACATTTCGATAGGTGTTTTAAAAATAGTACAGTAAGTCCATAGTGCATAATCCAAGCATGCAGACCAATTCTTTCTATCGAGCCTGACCATTTTCTCTAAAATATATTTGATCTCCTTATTGGAGACCTCTACTTGGCCACTTGTTTGGGAGTGATAAGGTGTGGCAACTTTGTGGGTTATCCCATATTTTTCATTAAATTTTTGAAGTGCCTATTCGCGAAATGTGTACCCATATCACTTATGATGGCTCTTGGACATTCAAACCGACTAAAAATATTATGCTGAATGAACTTGATCACGACTTTGTGATCATTGGTTCGGGTTGCCATGGCTTCAACCCATTTTGAAACATAATCCATGGTGACCAATATGTACTCATATCCGAACGAAGAAGGAAAGGATCCCATAAAGTTGATTCCCCAGACATCAAAAACTTCTACGATCAAAATAGGGGACAGAGGCATCATAATTTTTCTTGAAATATTTCTCATTTGTTGACATCTTAGGCAATTATGGCTAAAGTCGTGTGCATCTTTGAACAGTGTTGGCCAATAGAACCCGCTTTGCAGCACTTTTGCTGCAGTCTTCTTTCTACTGAAATATCCCCCACATGCTAAAGAGTGACAGAATGTGAGAATACTTTGAAACTCACTCTCGAAGATACACCGACGGATTACCTGATCGGGGCAGTACTTAAATAATTCAGGTTCCTTCCAAAAATAGTATTTGATTTGCGAGAAGAATCTATCCTTTTCCAGTTTGGATCAATAGGGAGGAATTTGTTCCGTTGCCAGGTAATTAACTATATGAGCAAATCAAGGGAGTTGATTAGAGGAGATTGTAAAATGTTGTTCATCAAGAAATTTCTCCTTGACCTCGTCGGTGCCCTTTGTGTGCTCAACCAAGATCCTTGAAATATGATCTGCTACCACCTTTTCAGAATCCTTCTTGTCTCTGATTTTTAAATCAAATTCTTGAAGAAGAAGGATCCATCTGATCAATCTAGGCTTTGTATCTTTCTTAGAGAGCAAATATTTCAGTGCAGTATGATCAGAGTAGACAAGGACTTTAGACCCTAAAAGATATGATCGAAATTTTTCTAGGATGAACACCACAGCCAGTAACTCCTTTTCAGTAGTAGTATAATTCAATTGGGCATTTGAAAGGGTTTTACTAGCATAATAGATTATGTGTGGTTTCTTATTAATTCTTTATCTTAGCAAAGCACCAATTTGAAATCGGATGCATTACACATAATCTCAAAGGGAAAGGACCAATCAGGGGGCTTAATAATTGGTGCCATCGTCAGGGCTGTACGAAGTGTATGGAAGGATTTAAGATAATTATCATCAAAGATGAAAGGAGTTTCCTTGGCAAGCAAATTGCATAAAGGTTTAGAGATTTTGCTAAAGTCTTTGATGAATCTTCTATAAAACCCAGCATGATCGAGAAATGATCATATTTGTTTGACTAAAGTTGGAGGTGGGAGTTTTGAGATTACTTCCACTTTAGCTTTATCTACTTCAATTCTCCTCTTAGAAACAATGTGACCTAGCACAATCCCTTCTCGGATCATAAAATAACTTTTTTTCCAACTTAGTACTAAATTTTTTGGATACATCGTTTTAGTACTTTAGCTAGGTTATTGCGACAATCCTCAAAAGTGATCCCAAACACTGAAAAATCATCCATGAATACTTTCAAAATTTATCATCATGTCTGAGAAAATGGCCAGTATGCACCGCTGGAATGTAGGCGCATTACAAAGCCAAATGGCATACGTTGAAAAGCAAATGTTCCATACGGACAAGTGAAGGTGATTTTCTCCTGATCTTAAGAAAACACGGGTATTTGATTATATCCTAAATAACCATCCAGGAAGCAGAAAAAGTGCTGACCAGCTAATCGTTCTAGGATTTGATCAATAAAAGGTAATGAAAAATGGTCCTTCCTAGTAACATTGTTCAGTTTTCTGTAATCTATACAAACTTCCCAACCACTTATTGTATGAGTTGGAAGCAGTTCACCTTCTTCATTCTCTACCACCGTAATATCTGATTTCTTAGGTACTACTTGTGTGAGACTGACCCATTTACTATTTGAAATCAGGTAGATAATATCTGCATCTAACCACTTCACCACTTCTTTCTTCACAACCTCTCTCATATTAGGATTAAACCTCATCTGCATGTCTCTATAGGGTTTGGCATTTTTCTCACAGTAAATGTGGTGCATGCAGATGGAGGGGTCAATGCCTTTCAGATCGGTAATTGACCATCCAATTGCTTCTTTATGTTCTTTTAATAAACTTACAAGTTGAGATTTTTGGTCAGAGGTTAGGTCTGACATAATGATTACCGGGAGGGTATCATTGGGTGCTAAGAATGTATACTTTAACATGATCGGGAGTAGCTTTAATTCTAATGTAGGTGGTGTTTCTAATGATGGAACCATTGGTGTGCTAGATGGTGTAGGTAATTGTTCATACTTTATAGTCCATGGAGGAGTAGTCTTTGAATTGGATGGCTCTAGTAATGCATTTACTTTTTCCATATGTCCATCTATATTAAAATTGTTTAAATTAAAATGAGCTAAACAGGCTTAAAAAGGATCCTGTGAAAGTATAGTGGGCTTAGCTTCTTTTACAAGTTCCTCTAGTACATTTACCTCACCATAATCATTTATGGGTGGCACCAGAGCAGCATTAAAAATATTTAACCTTAACTTTTTGTTCTCGAATGATACATCTATGACTTCAGTCCTATAGTTAATGCAAGCATTAGCTGTTGCTAGGAAAGGTCTACCTAGGATAATTTGGATTTAATTGGGGTTACCACCAGATTCTATATCTAAGACAAGAAAGTCTACTGGAAAGTAGAATTCATCTACTTTGATAAGCACATCCTCTATCATCCCACGTGGTACCTTAACAGATCTATCAGCCAATTGTAAGGTAATTGATGTGGGTTTTAATAATCCAAAATCAAAGAGTTCATACACTGAGCTCGGAAGAAGGTTAACACTTGCCCCCAAATCTAATAGAGCTTTCTTAATGGTCAGGTCTCCTATTACACACGAAATGATTGGGGTACTAGGATCCTTGAGTTTAGATGGGGCTGAGTGTTGGAAGACTAAATACCTTGCTTAGTGAGTTGGACTTTCTTTGGTATATGTGCCTTAGATCTTCGTTTTTGCATGCATAAGTCTTTAAGAAATTTGGCATATGTAGGGATTTGTTTACACTACAACAAAACAGATTTTTAGTGATAAAAATTTTCATCGTTAATAATCAATTTTCGTCGGTAATAATTATTAGCGATGAAATTTTCGTCACTAATTATTCATCGTAAATAATCACATCGTTGATAATATTTTATGATGAAAAAAATATTTCATCACTAATAAACGATATTTGCGATGAATAATTTTCATCGTTAAACTATTTTCGTCAAAAAATTTTAATCATCAAAAAAAATATTTACAATGAATTATAACATCGTTAAAAATAAAACATTAATAGCAACGAAGACTTTTTCATCGCTATTAATTTAATTAAAATATTTTTTAAAATAAAATATGAAATATTTTTGTCTCAAAAAATATTTTTTACAATAAAAATTTTTCATTGCTATTAATTTAATAAAAAAATTTAAAAAATAAAATTAAATAATATTAATGATGAAAATCTTACATCATACATAAGGTAATTTTTGATAGAAATTTACGTCACTAATAATTATTTATGATGAATAATTTTTTATCACTATTAATTATATTTAAAATTTAAATAATTTTATATTTATTAAAAAATTAAATTATCATACTAAAATATTTTTGATGATCAATATTTCATCGAGAATAATTTCATCACTAATAATTTAATTATATTTTTTAAAAAATAATATATGAATATATTTTTTAATTTATATCTATAATATTTTTTATAAATAAAAAAATTAAAATAAAAAATTTACATAATAAATAGATAAATAAATTTTATTATTTTATTATATTAAATTAAAATTATTAGAAATTTTAAATAAAAATAAAAAATATATAAATAAGCCATCAAGTATCGACATCTGGAGAACGAGCTGGAGAAGGAGAGTGCTCGAAAAAATTGAGACTGACCTACTGCTGCCTCATCAGCTGTATGTCTGCTCTATCTGCACCATCCACTCCATCATCTGGTCTGGAGCTGTTGATACTCGTCGACGTATGCAGCCAACTCCTAAGCTCACTGCTCAGCTTGGCTCTACATCTTCGTCAGCCAAGCCTCGCACACAGAATGAATGTTAGTCCTAGATGAGCGTGATGATGAGGGAGCAGTGAATCCATACCCTAAACTCCTAACATAACAGGATCTCATACCAAGCACCTGATCACAGATCTCATCATCTGTGGGTGCGATCGAGCCCTCAAGGGTAGGCTGGGATCTCATGTCTGTCATACGGTCTTAAAAATTAAAGTTATAACTATTTTAATTTTATAATAAAAATTAGACTGTGAATGAAAAAATAATTAAAAAAACTTACAAAGAGCTCCTGGCTCTCCGTCGTCCACTCCCTGACCGTCGCTAGTGGGTCCGCTGGTAGATATCGATCCTATCAGGAAGCTCGCCACTCTCAGCATCTCTTTGTAATTTAAAAATTAATTAAAAAATTTTAAATAACTATAAAATTATATGCTAATTAAAAATTTAAAATTACCTACCATGTGCTCCATGTGACGAGCGAACAACCTCGAACCCCCACAATGCGGTACGATTAGTCTCATCCGATTTGCGACATTCTGGGCACATCTTCTCCATACAGTTACCATCAAATTAGTAGATAACAAATTTAATTTAAGAATAAATAATTCAATCATTAAACTCTAAAAAAAAAAAATTAAATGTGTAACCTGATATGCCAGATCCTCATAATGCCGGCATATGACAGTCCAGTCATCCGTAGTGATGCTGTTACAGGGCTGCTACCGCGCTGCCTCATCCCATGATCCTACACCATATGGTACCAATGCTGATGCATGTGATGATGATAATCCCTGAAATGCTATGATAAATGAGTGTCCATGGCTTACCTCACATGATCCTCCTCAAAATCAATGATGTCGAATACACCCTGCCAGTAACAAATATTAGAAGAATATTATGTAAATTAAATATTCATAATATAATTTATTTTATCTGTAAGTGGGTGTAAAAATCTCTCTCTGAGCTGGTAGAATATGACGCCAATCGAAGAGCATCATGGGGGCATAACTGCGGCATATGATGCCCAGCTCAGTCTGCCATAGCTCGCACCATCCCTTAATGGGTCTGGTATAGTCGGTTGGTATCTCATCCAGAGATCTGTTTCGGGTACTTGGTCTCCAATCTCTAGAGCGAGGTTCTTCGATGGACCTCGCCCTCCTTACTATCGATGAAGACTGGCTGAAACAATAATAAATAAATCATTAGTATGATCCAAATAAAAAAATTAAATTTTATTATTTTAAAAATATAATAATACACTCACTGGGACCCACCTCACTGGGACCCGTCGCCTCACTGGAAACTTGCCAGTGCAGGACCCTCTAACAGTGGAGCGATGCAGCAATGAAGATCGATGAAGGTGCCTCAACCTTTGAGGTAGACTGTGAACGCGAACGTTGTCGTCTGTCTCCTGATGCCATATTTGCAATAATTGAGATATAAATAAATATAATATTAAATAATAATAATATAAATAAAATAATATTCTAATGAATACAATTATATCGCATATCATTATTGCAAGAGAAGATTGAACGAAGAATGTAGATCTATTCATCAATATTCGTATCTTCCTCGATGTGTAGATTTTCTTCGAATCACAATAATCGATATATATGTCATCTTCTATCTTATCATCATTTATGAACTGATCGTCATCCTTCATCTCATCAAGATTAAATATAAAATTAGCTTCAACTTCATGAGATAGTAGATCAGCCCTATTCAAAGGTACCGTTACAAGTTCTTTATCAACTAAAAGCTCGTCTAATGTTTGTTCTTCTTACTAAAAAGCTTCCTATTCATGTAAATCCGAATTTTCATCCATCTCTAATCGGGTTGGTATATCATATACGTCTCTAGATGTTATTTTTTGTACACCATGCCAATTATCTCGATACTTTAGATCCTTCAGATATATTACTTGTTTCACTTGAGTTGCTAATATATCCGGCTCATTTTGATACCATGTTCGTGCAAGATTTGCACTGACAAATTATGAATCGATATGAATACCGATCTTTTTATTACTAATATCCCATCATTCACACTAAAATAAAAACACATAATTACTGGACCCATACTTCAGTTCTATGATATCTACCAGTACATCATAATAATCAATCTCTTCTTCTCCTTCATACCCTGTTATAGCAATCCCACTATTCTGGGTCTGTTGTTGCATCTCAAGCTCCTTTGTATGAAATCTCATTCCTCCAATGATATAGGATGCATAGTGATTAACCCTTAGATCAGGATTACATGCTAAATTATACAACTCATCGATCGCACCCACTTCTTTATTGAAATACTTATGTTTCATCTACATCACAGCATAAAAAATTATGTTGGTTAAAATAATATTATTTATAAGTAAATAAATAACGTATCACTAATGCAACTTACAAGATCACCAAATCATTTTGCAAATTCTCTCCTATGTCGATCATCGATATCCATATTATTCTCTCTACATAGTATACTCTTGTACTCACTGTAAGAAGTCATGATTTTTAATTTTATATCGATATAAAAAATATACTTAAAATATTAAACAGTATTGTAAGATGGTACTTACTCAATAAAATCTTCAATTTTTTCATAATTATTTAGAACGTAAAAGTGTGCCTTGGATAGCTCGTTCACGTCCATAAATTTATATCTCCTTGTATCAATAGGTCGAACCGTTTGTTTAAATATAGACAACGTTGGTTCATTGTCACCCCATTCACATCTGTGTTATGATCTGTATGATTGAATCTTGTTTCAATATCGTCAAGATACATCGAGCAGAATGTGACATACTTAGTAGCTACATATGCTTCCGCTATAGACCCTTCAGGCCTTGCTTTATTGCGTACATACTTTTTTAAGGTGCACAAGAATCTACAAACAAAAATAAATTTAAATTTTAGAAATATATTTATATCTTATAATTGATATGATAAAGTATGTATAATTTTTTTACCTTTCAATAGGATACATCCATCGATAATGTATCGGTCCGGTCAAAAGAGCTTCTTTTGGAAGATGAACAGTCAGATGCATCATAACATCAAAAAATAATGATGAAATTTTTTTTTCTAACTTACAAAGAATGAGTACGATATCCTTCTCTGATCTCTCAAGTAAGTTAATCTTCAATTTTCGGCAACACATTTCTCGGAAGAACACTCCCAACTCAATCAACGCAGTTTGACCATCACCACCCAAATAGTCACGCATGACCACAGGAAGCAAATGTTGCATCATCACATAGGAGTCATGACTTTTCATACCGAAGATATTACCGTCATTGTTTCCAACATACAGTGATACATTTGAAGCGTATGCATTAGGAAACTTTGCCATTTTGAACCATCTACAGAATTTTTTTTTCTCTCCAAACAGCGAATAACATACGGGTGGCATAAAAAATCTCTCACCTCGATAAACTAAATGCAACTTCGATTGGATTCCCATTTCCTACAAATCAAGATGAGCTTTTGTACCATTTTTTATTTTTTTCTGAAATATTCAATACAGTATCGATGATATTATCATAAATATTCTTTTTAATGTATATTACATTTAGATTATGATGAAGTAGTAGCTGCTTCCAATACGATAGTTCGAAAAAGATATTTCGCTTCATCTAATTCAGCTCAGTTTAATATGCTTTCACTTGCGAGTATCCAATTTTTTTTAAATCGGACATTTCCAATGACTTCAAGTTGTTCTAAAATTTTTGCTCCACTTAACTCCTTAGGTGGTGGACATCGATCGGACTTACATCAAAATATTGATTATAACGGATCCTCTAAGAATGATTAGCAGGAAGAAACCATCGATGACCCATGAAACATATTTTTCATCTGTGCTTTAAATGTAAGGAGGATGTATCCCTATTGTATTTTGGACATGCAAGATATCCTTTGGTGCTCCATCCAGATAAGTTTTTATATACCAAAAAATTATTTATGGTCCATAAAATTGAAGCATGCAACTTAAATTACTTCGACTCACAGAATCATATATCTGTACCCTATTTTCCATAACTCCTTCAGATCATCAATTAAAGGACATAGATATACATCAATTTCATTATCTGATGCTTTCAGACCCAGAATCAATCGTACATAAAAATAAATGTTCTTTCATGTATTTCTAAGGTGACACATTATATACAACTAGCATCACAGGCCACATGCTGTAAGAGGTACTCAGATGCCAAAGAGATTAAATCCATCTGTCGCTAGATCAAGTCGGATACTACGTGGGTCACTCGCAAAGTTGGATGCTTTGTATCAAATCTTTCACACTAAAAAATCGATTAGGTGGCTAAGTATTTCTCCTCAGAAACCTACTGCTATAATGCCATCTCATTTCTTCAGCTATCTTTATGGACATATACAACCTTTGAAGTCTTGAAATCAATAAAAAATATCTTAAAATCTTTTAAGATATCTTCTTTGCTTTTCTATTATCGATTTTGTATTAGACTCACCGTAATTCGGACATTCAGTTGCTTGTTCATTATCCTTATAAAATAATATACCATCATTTTTGCAAGCATGTATAGAAGTACAGTCAAGTCTCACTTTTGTATGTATATTTTTGCTTCAAAATATAATTTCGGAAGTCTTTCTCCATCGGACAGAGCTGCTTTAATCAATGTTAAAATTTGATCAAATGACTTATAACTCCATCGGTTCACGATTTTAATATGAAGTAATTTTATCAAAAACTCTAACTTAGAAAATTTTATACAATTTGGATAGAATGGCTCTCGTGCATCCCTTACAAGCTTTGCAAACTATTTAGAATCCCTTCTATCTCATGTCGGATATTATATTCATGATCAAAATTGCTTTAGATGCAGTAGTATTCATGCATACATTTGAATAAGCACCTTGATGTAAATCATCTAACAATTCTTCTATACTATTATGTTCGACAGATTCATCACCATCACTATCATCTTCAGTATTGTCATCATCACGCACCACTTCATTCAGATCACCCTCCCCATGTCATGTCCAACAAGTATACTTCTTATCCTTACCATATTGTGGTAAATGCTCCTCAACAAGTGTTATGTGACGATATACCATATTGATATATCTCTTACATAGATATTTTATCCGACTAGCATTGTCAGCCTTATGCCATGCAAAGTCAATGAAATCTCAAACTTCTTTTCGATATTCAGACAAAAAATACCTCTAGTATCTATCCAACTTTTGTTGATATTTATCTTCCCATGGTTCTCTAAGTATACGATGTGGATATGGTGCCTACGCACCCTATCCACCATATACTCGAAGAATAATAGATAGATAACTATTGAATACTACATAATGAAATAAAATATCAACTATTAATAATAATAATATTATTATTATTTTAAAAAGTCTAAATATGGAATATCCAAGTTTTGATCTCGATGAAGATCGAAACTTGAACGAAAATCTATGGTTCAGTGTAATTTAAGTACCATCTTTGATCATACATTCGAAGATGGATTTCTAATTTATCAAAAAAGAATAACTTCGTATTAAAATTTTTTTATCAAAAATTTTAATAGAGTTTTTCTAAAATAAAAATATTTTTTATATTTATATTTCATCAGCATACAAAATAACACATAAAATAATTAAATTGTAACAAGTAACAGCAATGTGCATTGTGTTAGTGAAAAAATAATTAGTCAAATAATTAAATAATTTAGCAGTAATACTAAAAAATAATATGCAATAACTATAATTAATCAAATAATCATCAAATAATTTCAGCCCAGCCCGACTCGACCTCGGAACCGACTCGGCCCGAACCTACTCGGCCCGACCTGCCCCATCCCGACCCGACCCCACTCAACCCACCCCGCCCCAACCCAGCCCGAGCCAGACCCGACCCACCCCGACCGTCCCCACCCAACCTACCGAACCACCCCGGCCCCATCCCGAAGGCCCCGGCCCGACCCGGAACCTACCCGGCCTGGACTCTACCCAACCAGGCCCGCCCTATCCCGACCCGCCCCAACCTGGCCCAAACCCGACCCGACCCACCCAGCTGACCCGACCAGCCCGACCCGCACTAGCCCGCCGACCCAGCCCGACCCGACCCAGCTCGGACCCACCCGGCCCAGCTCGGACCCGACCTGGCTCGGCCAGGCTCGACAAGCTCCGACCTTGTAGGCCCCGCAGGCCCCCAACCTCGACCCGCCAGCCTCGGACCACCATCTCCATCCCTGACCTGGCCCGGCCCGGCTCGACAGGCCCCGTAGGCCCCGGCCCAGCAGGCCCCCATCCCCATCCCTGGCCCCAGACCTGGCCCGCCATCCCAATCCCGACCCTGGCCCGTCGAACCGGCCGCAGGCCCGCGATCGAGATGCCCACGGTCCCCAACCCTGGCCTGCCGTTCCCCGTCCCTGGCCCGCCATCCCCATCCCAGGCCTCGGCCCATCGAACTAGCCGTAGGCCCCACAGCCCCGACCCACCGTCCTCACCCCAGCCCGCCGTCCCCATCCCGTCCCCCATCCCCAGCCTGAAACCCCCCCAAAAAATCACCAAACTCACCTTGATGGTGACTCAGAACGAACGGCAACGGCTATGGCTCTGGGACGTGACGATGACGGGACGATGGCTGGTGAGAGGGAGAGACGCAGACGCAGGGGGTAGCATGAGAGAAGCTGTGGGCCGGAGTGAGGGGGGGCACTCGGAAGAAAATGGATTTCAGATGAGATGTGACGGGATGCGTGGTATTAGCGACAAATTTTTCATTGCTACTAATAAATTTTTATCGCTAATAATTTAAACAAAAAATAAATTTATGATGAAAAAAATTTTTCATCGCTAAAAAAATTATTAGCGATGCAAAAAGTTTTCATCGCTAATAGTTCCTGCCAAAAAAAAATCATTGAAAAATTTTTTTCTCCAAAATATTATTTACGATGAAAAAATTATCAATTTTTAACGATAAAATTTTCATCACTAATAGTTTTTGCCAAAAATTTCTCGATAAAAAAGTTATTTAGATGATAATTTTCATCGTTAAATACTTATTAGCGACGAAAATTATGTTCCATCACTAAAATTAGTAAAAAAGCTTTCTCATTTTTTAAAAGAATTTACATTAAATTTTTTGTTTTTAAAAAAATTAACACAAATTATTAATATCCACCTAGACTAAAGAAATAAAGTTCTAATTTTGTTTCAAAATTTTTAAAATTTTGAAAATTTAAAAATAAAGAAATGAAGTTCTAATTTAAAAGTCTTTTTGAAAGGAGAATGGTGAGGCCGACTTGAAATGAGACAGGAGTACAACAAATAACGTGCCTCTTAATTACATACTTGGTTGATAGAAGAAGACTGCTAGTTCATCTTATCCTCTTCTCAATCTCAGTAGCTCAAAAGTATACTCTTAAAGAATTTATTTTTCGGTAACTAAGACTGACTAATTATAAATTATGATACATAAATGGTGCTCTCTAGAGGCACCTCCTCTTGGTGCTGAAGTTCTAAGTTTGATCATGGAGTATGACCACTTATCTCAAATAAATAAATAAATGATATAATATTAATTTTTGGGGTCAAAATATGATTTATTGCTCATAATTTTTATTCGAAGCTTTATAATCTTAATTTTCAATAGCCATTAGATTTTAGATAATTAATGATATTTTATTTTTAATTGATTATTTCATTATTATAAATTTAAGTTGTTGATATAAATAGTACAATAATGATGTCACCATCAAGGTTTAAATTATGGGCCTTCCTTGGGTGGGGAGATGCTAAGCAAATGTACTAAAATTGATTAATAATAAGAGTTTTTATATACTATTAGACCTCATAAATAATGATAAAATTATATTAATATGTACCATATATGAGAGATAATACTTTGAATTCATCTATCAGTTAGACAATAGATAAAAGTAAATATACAGATGACAAATTAAGGAGAGAAACAAAACCCTCCCTATTGTTCATTTGTTGTCCATTTTATGCAATTCAATTCGAGAGTTTCAACCAACTGATGCACTCTTTGTCTACCTTATCACTATTGGCTTTATTAGTGGTACCTCAGAAACTATGGTTGTCATTCCAAACTAATATGGAGCCCGGTATGATCTTCTCTACTCTGATAAATCATATGGATCTTTTATAATGTTGATGTTAGTGTAATAATAATTTACTAACTTAAGTCTGACAAAAAGGATAATATCCAATATTTTTTTTTTTACATGTATATACAATCTGACAATATCATGGCATCGATTAGAAGAGTAAGCTATTAAATTTTTAAAATATTAGCGACAAAAATTTCCATTGTTAAAAAGGCTTTTAGCGATGAAAATTTCTTTTCCATCGCTAATAGTCTAATTTTTAAAATTTTATTTTTTTTATTTTTCAAATATTAGTGACGAAAGATATACGTTGTAAATAACCAATGGTTTTGCGATGGCAATTCGATTTATCATCATAAATAGTTATTATTTATGATGAATATAATTCATCACCAATTATTTTTATTTTTAAATTTTTAAAATATGATTATTTACTACAAAAATAATTTTTTATCGCTAATAATCTATAGTTTGTGAATTTTTAAAATTTTTTGATATTTTTCATATATTAGTGATGCAAAATTTTTTTCATAAATAGGTGAGTATTGGCCATGAAAAATGATTTTCCATCGCAAATAATCTTATTTTTTGATGTAATATTTTAGTCGCTAATAATTTATGATTTTTGAATTTTTTCATGTATTAGCGATAAAATTTTTTTATCATAAATAATTTACTATTTACGATGAAAATATATTTTTATCATCAATACTCCCATATTTGTGACATAATATCTTCGTCGCAAATAATATATAATTTTTGAGTTTTTTAATTTTTTATTTTTCTTCAAATATTAGAGATGAAAAAGATTCATCATAAATAATTAATATTTATGATAGAAAATAAATTTTTATTGTAAATACTAATATTATTTATGTTGAAAAATTTTCATCATAAATATTTAAAAATATTAAATTAAAATAAATATTTTATTATTTATGGTGATTATTTTCATCATAAATAATTGGTATTTATGATGATATTTTTTTTATCACAAAGACTAAAATTATTTACATGAAAATATTTTTGTCATAAATATTTGAAAATATTAAACTAAAAATAAATATTTTATTATTTATGATGATTATTTTTATTAAATAACTGGTATTTACGATGAATTTTTTTTCATCATAAATATGGAGATATTTGCAATGAAAAATTATTTACGTCATAAATATTTAATTATTAGCGATAAAATTATTTTTCATCATTAATATACTTATTTATAATGAAAATATTTCTGTCACAAATAAATTCATCGTAAAAACTCACTTTTCTTATAGTGTTAATTACATCAAGAAGAGGTAAGTTTATTTGGACTTGTTTAAATAATTCTAGCATTTCATTCATCTTGATACCCTTCTTGTTGAAGGCAGAAAAGATTTTAGAGTATTTAGAAATGGAGCTTTAAGTATAGGTGCTGGGTTAATAGGTCATTTTCTCTCTTCAGATTTCTTCTTTTCTGACTTGGCTTGTTCTGCTTGTTCTAATTATTGATTTTTTTCTGATTAATTTAAGACTTTCCCATCTCTAAGGGTCATTACAGATTTTGCATGTTTGGAAAAAATCTCTAGGCCAGTGAAACTCTCAGCCATATATTGCCCTTTTGGATTGCTGATGGCTGACTAGGTAATTTGCCCTCTTTCCTCCTGTTGAATGCTATAGCTAGTTGACCTAATTGAGCTCTAGCTTTGCAATTGATTGTGAGTGGGAGTGAAGGAGTTGATCTTTAGCTTGGCTGTTAGTCTCCATTCTTTCTAAAGTTTTCAAGATTTTCTCTATATCTGAACTTTGGTTGCAAGGAGATGGTTGAGGATTCTGGTGCTGAGGATAGGTGTGTTTTGATATTGTGTCCCTTGGTAGTTGGGTCTGTGAGTTGCTGGGTTAACCATTGTGTTCGAGTATGGGTTATTACCTGATCTAGAAGCAGTTTGGGTTTGGGCTTGGTAAATTTGCTCCGGCACAAATTCAGGAAATTGATAGGCAGTTGGGCAATCTACAGTAAAATGGGTTAGACTTGAACATATGGCACAAGCATCTTGCACATGGGTAGATGGAGTAGAGGTCTGCCCGACTTGTAGTAGTCGATCAAGTTTTTGTGACAATTCATCTACCTTACTATGGATATCTATGGAATGGCTTACCTCATAAATTCACCTCTTTTTGGTCCAGTCATGGGAGGATCTCTACGGACGACAGACATGTGGTGTAGAGAGTTTTCACTAGGGGTCTCAAATAGTTGCTAAGTCTCATATTTGTTTTTAAGCATGAATGACCTCCACACGAAGCACAACCATCTACCTGTGCCTTTTTGATAGTCCATCATAGAAGCACTGGACTAGTTGCCACTTAAGTACAGCATGGTGTGGACATTTATGAATTAGGTCTTTGAGCCTTTCCCAAGTCTCATGGAATATTTCCCCATCCAGTTGGGAGAAATGGTTATGACTTTTCTAATTTGATTTTTTTTCCTATGGGAAAGTACTTCTTATGAAATTCTTTCTGAAGTTGGTCCCAATTGAGATGGTTACCGAATATAGAGAGTTTAGCCAATATTTGGCCTTGTCCTTAAGAGAAAAAGAGAAAATTTTAACCTAAGGGTATCATCAAAGAAGTTTTGGATTTTAACAGTGGAATACATCTCAAAAAATTTGTCCAAGTGTTTGTATGGATCCTCGTTTGACAGTCCATAAAAAGATGGAGAATTTGGATGACACTAGACTTGATCTCATATTGAGTTGCCTCAACTGGAGGTACTTGAATGCAGGGAGAATAAGTGTATGTGGAAGGAGTGAAATACTCCTTCAATTGCCTAGGTGGATCGGCCTCCTGGTTTCGATCCATGTTTTTAAGTCAATTGGCTCTAAAGGTTCATTCGATTTTAGGATATAGGGGTCGAATCTCTGGTCATAATGAACAACGGCCAGCATACCCCCCACAGTTATACCTTTAGAGCAAACACAGAAAATATCAGATTTTATAAAATTTTTTTTTTTTTTTATTATTTTTTTATTATTTTTTTTATGAAAGTGAGAAAAGAGTGAAAGAGATCTAAAGAGAAAAGCCTAAGAGTCCTTAATCTAAGAAGAGAGAAGAGTCAAAGTTTTTTTTTTTTAAATTAATAAAAAAATATCAACACTTACTTAAGCAAAGTCTGTCCTAGGTTATCCTAGATCTAGACAGCTCCTAATTGTCAAGGCCGCCTTGAAGCCCTCCAAGTAGAAACCAACTAGCTAACTAGCCAGATAAGGATAAGATTGGTAAAGGCTCTCCATGCTTTTGCAACGGACCTAATTAGAGAACCACCTTTCTTCGGGCTCTTGTCCTTGAATCTCTTTCCTAAACACCAATCAACTAGCCAATCTTGGCCCGGTCTAACCCTTTCGGATGCCTTGTCCTAATGAGCTGGAACACCTTAGGGCTGTTGTCAATTGATTTTAAAATTAAGGCTTGGGTTAATGAAAATGATGGATTGTAGTTTTTGGGCTAAAGAGGGGTGATGAAGTCCCCACCTTATCTGATTAATGGGTTAGCCCTTAAGATATATTATGATTATACAATGCAGCAAACCAAATGTCCAAGCTTGTTATTAACATGCAATCAGGACTAAATTAAATTAATTTGTTTCTCTTTTTAGATTCTATGATTAAGTCTCTAATTTCCTAAAAAATTTATGAGGTGTCAATGTAAAATACTTATTTTGCAAGAATGTAAATTTGCTTAAACAAACTAAGCAAGTTAGAAAGCACTAAAATTAGATTAAACTAGATAAAAAAATAAATAAAATAAAAATTTTTAAGTTAATTCAACCTTTTCATCTTCTGGACAATTATTCAATGTAACTTCCAGTTACGCCAGGGTAACTTTATGTAGAAAATGAAAGTGATATATATATATATTTTTAAAGTCGAGAATAA